>NC_063188.1:69670169-69773637 GCF_023159225.1 Perognathus longimembris pacificus | reverse complement strand
AAATAGTGTATCCTTTAAGGAAAAATATTAACAGTGGGTTGGGAATGTGATCTAGTAGTGGAGTGCTTGCCTAGCATACAGAAAGCCCTGGCTTTAATTCCTAAGTATACCATATACAGAAGGAGCTGGAAGTAGCATGTGGCTCCAGTGGTAGGGTGTTAGCCTTGACTAAAAAGAAGCCAGAGACAGTGTTCAGACCATGAGTTCAAGCTACAGGCAGGGAGGCAGGCAGGCATTCAGGCAGGCAGTGAGAAATATTGTATATTTTAAGGCAATATTAAATATTAACAGTGGACTGAGAATGTGGCCTAGTAGTAGATTGTAACTCAATTTTTACAGTGCTAGCATTGAGGAAAAAGAAGCCAGAGACTGTGTTCAGACCAGGACTTCAAGCCAGAGGCAACGAGGCAGGCAGCCAGGCAGTCTGGAAATGAGAATTAATGTATCCTTTAAGGCAATATTAAATATTAACTGTGGACTATGAATGTAGTGCAGTGTGTCCCTAGAACACATGAAGCCGTGGGTTCAATTTTCCACACCACATGTACAGAAGAAGCTGGAAGTAGCATTGTGTCTCCAGTGGTAGAGTGCTAGCCTTGAGGAAAAAGAAGCCAGAGACAATCTTCAAAACCTGACTTCAAGACAGAAGCAAGGAGGCAGGCAGGCTGACCGGTAGACAATGAGAAACACTGTATCCTTTAAGGCAATATTAAATATTAACAGTGATCTGGGAATGTAGATTAGTAGTAGAGTGTAAGCCCTGGCTTTAATTCCTAAGTATACCATATACAGAAGGAGCTGGAAGTAGCATGTGACTTCAAGACAGAAGCAAGGAGGCAGGCAGGCTGACCGGTAGACAATGAGAAACACTGTATCCTTTAAGGCAATATTAAATATTAACAGTGATCTGGGAATGTGGATTAGTAGTAGAGTGTAAGCCTAGCATTCATGAAGCCATGGGTTCAATTGCTCTGGACCACATACACAGAAGAATCAGGAACTAGCATTGTGGCTCAAGTGGTAGAGTGCTACCCTTGACTAAAAATAAGGCAAAGACAATGCTCAGACACTAAGTTCAAGCCGCAGGTAGGCAGGCAGGCTATAAGAAATATTGTATCTTTTAAGGCAATATTAAATATTAACAGTGGCTTGGGAATGTGGCTTAGTAGTAGAGTGTTCCCCTAGCATAAATGAAATCACGGTTTCAATACTTCAGCACCACATATACACAAGAAGCTGGAATTAGAATTATGGCTCAAGTGTTAAAGTGCTACCTTTGACTAAAAAAAGTCAGAGACATTGCTTAGTCCCTGATTTTAAGTTCCAGACCAGCCAGCAGGCAGGCAGGCAGGCAGGCAATGAGAAATATTGTATTATTTAAGGCAATATTAAATGTGAATGATGGGCAGGGAAGGTGGCCTAGTAATAGAGTGCTTGCCTAGCATTCATGAGGCTCTTGTTTCAAATTCTCAGCACCACATGTGCAGAAAAAGCTGGAATTAGTATTGTGCCTCAAGGGGTAGAATACTAGCCATGACTTAAAAGAAGCCAGAGACAGTGCTCAGACCCTAAATTCCAGCCAAGTAGTTGAGTGCTTGCCTCCCATTCATGAACCCATGGGTTCATTTCCTCAGCACCACATGTACAGAAGAGGCTGGAAGTAACGTGGTGGCTCACGTGGTAGAGTGCTAGCATTGTCTAAAAAGAAGCCAGAGATAATGTTCAGACCCTGAATTCATGTCCCAGGCAGACAAGCATACAGGCTGGAAATGAGAAGTATTGTATGCTTTAAGGCAATATTAAATATTAACAGTGGGCTGGGAATGAGGCCCAGTAGTAGAGTGCTTGCCTAGCATTCACTGAGCCATGGGTTCAGTTCCTCAGCACCACATATACAGAAGAAGCTGGAAGTCTCATTGTGGCCAAGTACTAGAGTGCTAGCCTTGACTAAAAGAAGGCAAAGACAGTGCTCAGACCATGAGATCAAGCCCTAAGCAAGCAGGCAGGTAATGAGAAATATTGTACACTTTAAGGCAATATTAAATATTAACAGTGGGCTGGAAATGTGGCCTAGTATTAGAGTGCGTGTCTAGCATACATGAAGCCCAGGGTTTAGTTCCTCAGCACCACATATATAGAAGAACTTGGAGGTAAATTTTGGCTAAAATAAGAGATTGCTAGCCATGATTAAAAAGAAGGCAGAGATAATGCTCAGACCCTGATTTCAAGCCCTAGCCAGGCAGGGAAGCAAAGAGAATCATGTTATCCTTTAAGGCAATATTAAATGTTAACAGTGGGCTGGGAACGTGGTCGAGTAGTAGCGTATTTGTGTAGCATACATCCAGCCCTGGGTTCAATTCCTCAGCACCACAATTACAAAAGAAGTTGGAAGTAGCAGTGGGGCTCAAGTACTAGTGTGCTAGTCTTGACTAAAAAGAAGCCAGAGACTGCGTTCAGACACTGAGTTCAATCTGCAGGCAGGCAGACAGGCAGCCAATGAGAAATACTGTATCCTTTAAAAAATATTATA
This sequence comes from Perognathus longimembris pacificus, assembly GCF_023159225.1. Taxonomy (NCBI): domain Eukaryota; kingdom Metazoa; phylum Chordata; class Mammalia; order Rodentia; family Heteromyidae; genus Perognathus; species Perognathus longimembris. The sequence continues at coordinate 69,771,107 of NC_063188.1, read as the reverse complement.
TATTACCAGTGGGCTGGGAATATGACCTAGTAGTAGAGTGCTTGCCCTTGGTTCAATTCCTCAGCACCACATTCAGAAGAAGCTGGAAGTGGCATGTTGGATCAAGTGTTTGAGTGCTAGTCTTGACTAAAAAGAAGTCAGAGACAGTGCTCCAAGCCTGAGTTCAAGACCCCGGTTGGGAGGACTTCTGGCAAGTCAGTTGAGGAGCCCTAGCTAAGCTCTCTCTGACATTCCAGTTTTACCACTCCAGAGAAACCTTTACTTCTAGAAAGACAGCCTAAGTAAGTTATAACAGTACAGTGATTTTGGCTAGGAAGGAAAAATCGACTTTGCTGGCCAAAAACCACAGATTTGAGTTCCAGTTGGCGTCCCATTGCAACGCCGGTGCCAGCACTGGCACAGAGCCTGATATTCCACGCACCTAAAGCACACCTCATCAACCAGGAAGAAATCCTCCAGATGGTAGCAGACAGACAAGGATCGCAGGCTGGGCACGAATGAGCTGAAATCGCAGAGAAAGTGTGAGTACCCCACAAAACACATTCTCACTCCTGCCCACAGAGAAGCTGTTGGAAGCTAGCCTTTCCCCCCTGCCACAACAAAGCGCCATCTTTGACACTGGCATAGGGTCAGACCAGACTGTAACTATAGCAGGCCTGGGGAAAGCAAGGACAAAGGGGCCATCTTTGAAAAGGGCAAGAGGGACCAACCAGTGAGAGCCAGCTCCACCCAGGAGAACAACCCCTGCCCAGGTGGGAGGCACATCCTGGGCCTTGGCTAACAGACTCGGGTAAACTCAGCCAGAGGTTCCCTGCCCTGCCCGCTGGAATTTTTAAATTAAAACCAAAAGCAGTGAGCAGCTACCAGCGGCACAGAACAACCAGGGGGCAGAATAAACAGTTCCTGAGACAGATAGAAGGTCCCATCACAGAGGAAGCCGAATTCCAGCCTGAAATAGAGCTGAATTTCATAGCCAGCTCCGACGAGGAGGCCGCACTGCCTAGGAGGGAGGAACCTCCCCCAGGCAAGCTACTCTCATCCAGGTCAAACTGGCCAGACGCACCCCACCCTGCTGAGTCCACAGCCTATTCAAAGCCAAGCATTAAAGGCAGCAGTCCCACAGCAGATGGGAAGAGCCACAGTTCCCAAGACTGTTCAAGTGCCCCATCTACAGAGGACAACCAAGTACAACCTGCAAACTGTGCGAACCACAGAGCCCCAGGATTTCACTGCTTTGACAAGCAGATCCACCCCTTGCAAAGTGAAAGCACGTCAAACCAGCCAAGCAGCAGGAAATTAGACTGCAAACCATCGCAAGGAAACCAGAGACTGGAGAAAGCCCACCCAAACAAGGAAGACTCCATTTTTTAAAACATTTTTAAAGGTTTTTTATTTTCTATTTTTAATTTCTGAGACATCGTTTGTTTATTTGTTTTCCATTTTTATTTGTTTTGGCGGGGTTTTTTTTGTTTTTCTGGGGGGGCATTGATAAGTTTTTGTGTTTTGTGCATTTGTCTTCCAGTATTTTTTCTTTGTTTCTCTCTTCACATTCTCTCTCTTAAAATTACTTTCCTATGAATAACACCTTCACTCTTTTCTGCTGAATCTCCATTGTCTATCATTTTAACCTTGTTATTTCTACTGATTCTACTCTTCTCCACTTTTCCACATCACTGAAACTAAACCGAAATCATCACCTCCCATGCATTTTACTCTATTCTCTTCAGTACTTCTATCTTACCCTCCTGATTTACTACCACAAACTCCAGACTTCATTGACGCCTGGTTATTGGCCTGTTCAATTAGAGTGAATCAAAGGGATTCACAGAGAAATCCAGCCAGTCCAAAAAGAACTTAAGAACAAAAATTGCTCATAGGGTTGTAACAGTAAACTACTACTGAATACAGGGCTCAGGATTGGTTGTCATATTGAAATTGCATTCTTTAGGAACATCAAATCTAATTTAATATACAGGTACACAAGGTATCTACATATAATTGTAAACTTCTAAGATTTACACAACAGTGCTTGGTAAGGTCTGCTTTCGGTCTTAAATGGTGCTCACAGGTGCTTGTAGATTGGCATTCCCAATCCGAATGGGAAGAAGGAAAAGAAAGATGGCAAACAATGGAGTCTCATTTCCCACTCAAAACAATCAGGAAGCAGAGTAGCCAAACAAAGACATAGAAGAGAACCTTCAAAGTCTACTGATCTACAAATTCTAGTGATAAAAATGTTAAATGAAAAGTTTGAATGAATACATTAATCTGTCCATAACGCAATAGACAATTTCATGATCTCCACAAATAGATAGATAAATGAACTTCAAGAGTCAAATGAAAATACAGCTACCCAGCTAAAAGATTTGAGAGACAGCCCTCAAAACCAAATTAATGAAGTAGACAATCCATGTAGGACCAAAGAGAAAATCACAACAAAGATATGGAAATCATCAAGAAAGACCAGTCAGAAGGATAATAGATTCAAAGTCAAGTAGCTAGCCTACAGTCTAGACTAGGTGAAGCAGAGGATCTAATCGCAGGAGCTGAGGATTCCCTAGAATCTATGGAGAAAGATAAAAAAAAAAAACCAAAACAATACAAAACCAATCCAATCGACCAAACAGGTCACTCCAGGAGCTCCAAGACACAATCAGGAAGCACAATTTAAGGCTAATACGTATTGAAAAAAAACCTAGAGAAAGAAGTTAATGGAATAGGCAACCTATTTAACAGAATATTAGCCGAGAACTTCCCAAATATCCAGAAGGATGGGCCTATCCAGATACAAGAAGCATTTAGAACCCCATACCGAACGGACCATACAAGGACATCCCACCGACACATTGTGATCAAAACAGGATCAACAGAGTCCAAGGAAAGAATCCTTAAAGCTGTTAGGGAGAAGAAAATAATCACATATAAAGGAAAACCAATCAGAATTACCCCAGATTTCTCAGCAGAGACAATGAAAGCAAGGAGAGCCTGGAATGAGGTATACCAAACCCTAAATAAAAATAAATATCAACCAAGAATACTGTACCCAGCTAAACTCTCATTCAAAGCCGAAGGTCAAGTAAAAGTCTTCCACAGTAAGGAAAACCTGAAACAATTTGTCTCTACCAAACCAGCTTTATAGAAAATCCTCAAAGATGTACTATTCAGGGAAAATAATCAAGATCACAATACAGACAGAGAAATGAACCTTAAATAGAAAACCAGAATATTAGATCAAGAATTGGGAAGACACAGCTTTTAACAAGATAGATTATAATGAAAGGAACAAACAATCATCTCTCAATCCTAACACTCAACAGTAATGGACTTAATTCTAAAATCAAATGACATAGGCTCATTAGTTGGATCAAAAATCAAGATCCATCTTTCTGCTTCCTCCAAGAGACACATATATCCAGCAAAAGTAAACATCTTCTAAAAGGGAAAAGCTGGAGTAAAATCTACCAAGAAAATGATCCCCATAAGCAGGCTGAAGTTGCAATCCTAGTATCAGATAAAATTGCCTTAAAATTAAAAATGGAAAGAAGAGACAAAGAGGTTACTACATACTAATAAAGGGATCTCTGGTACAAGAGGATATAACCATCCTAAATATCTACACACCAAATACAGGAGCTCCCAACTTCATCAAACAAACACTACTGACTCCAAAAACACTCATAGACTCAAGCACATTGATATTTGGGGACTTTAAAACTCCACTGTCACCTATAAACAGATCATCATGCCAAAAACTGAACAAAGAAATCACAGAACTAAACAATTGCATAGACTAACTAGACTTAACCAATATCTACAGAATATTCCATCCAGCAAAACCAGAATAAACATGGTTCTCAGCATCACATGGAATATTCTCCAAAATGGATCACATCATAGGGCACAAAGAAAATCTGTACAAATTCAGAAGTATCAAAATCATTCCCTGCATTCGGTCTAACCACAATGGAAGAAAATTAGTGATCTACTCAAATAGCCAACGAAGAAAATTCTACAATTCATGGAACTTAACAACACACTGCTGAACCATCAGTGGGTCATTGAAGAAACTGGAAGAGAAATTCAAATGTTTATGGAATTCAACCAAGTTGAGGACACAAAGTACCAGCTCCTTTGGGACACAGCAAAGGCAGTACTCAGAGGAAAATTTATATCTCTGAGTGCCTACACCAACAAACTGGAGAAACAACAACTCATGAACTTAAGAAAACACCTTAATCCTCTTGAACGAGAACAGCAAGCCAAACCCCAAATCAATAGATGGAAGCAAATAATTAAAATCAAATCAGAATTAAATGAATGAGAGACAAAAAAATAACCATCGAAAGAAACAACAAAACAGAGTTGGTTCTTTAAAAAAAAATCAACAAGATAGACAGACCCCTAGCAAACATGACCAAAAAACAAAGGCAGCACACCCATATAAACAACATCAGAGATGAAACAGGTAACATCACCACAGAAACAAGAAGCAAAATTCAGAACACAAGAAGGGACTATTTTAAGAACCTTTATGTCAACAAATTTGAGAACCTGGAAGAAATGGACGATTTCTTAGCAAAAATTGATATCTCAAAGTCAACCATGAAGATGTAAATCTTCTAAACAGACCCATATCCAGCATTGAAATAGAAAAACCCATCCAAGAAAAGCCCAGGTCCAGACGGATTCACAGCAGAATTCTACAAGGGCTTCAAAACAGAACTCACACCAATATTTCTCAAAATCTTCAATGAAATTGAAAGAGAAAGTTCACTACCAAAAGCATTCTATGAAGCCAGTATAACTCTCATCCCATAATGAGGCAGGGACTCATCACAGAAAGAGAACTATAGTCCGATTTCCCTGATGAACATAGATGCAAAAATTCTCATCAAAATTCTGCCCAATCAACTTCAACAAGTCATAAAAAAAATCATACACTATGATCAAAATGGATTCATCCCAGGGATGCAAAGTTGGTTCAATACATGCAAGTCAATTAATGTAATCCACCACATCAATTGGAGCAAAGTAAAGAATCACATAGTTATATCTCTGGATGCAGAAAAGGCGTTCAATAAAATCCAGCACCCATTTGTGATAATAGCCCTGGAAAATTGGGATTCCAGGGAACATTCCTGAATATAATAAAGGCAGTTTATGACAAACCAACAACAAGCATAACTCTAAATGGTGAAAACCTAAAGCCATTCCCTTTAAAATCAGCAGCAAGACAGGAATGTCTGCTTTCTCCCCTCCTCTTCAACATAGTACTAGAATTCCTAGCCAGAGCAATTAGGCAAGGAGAAAATATAAAGGGGATCCAAATAGGAAAAGATGAAGTTAAACTGTCTCTCTTCACATATGGCATGATCCTATACCTAAAGAACCCCATAGACTCTACTCCCAAGCTACCAGAGCTGATCCAAAACTTTGGCAGTGATTCAGGATATAAAATAAACCCTCAAAAATCAATGGCATTTCTATATGCTAATGACCCAAATGCCGAGGCTGAAATCAGGAAAGCAACTCCTTTTGCAAAAGCCTCAAAAAACATAAAATACTTAGGAATAACCTTTACCAAAGAAGTGACTGTCATCTGTGATGAGAATTTTAAAAACATTAAAAACATATTTAAGGCAGAACTAAGGAAATGGAAAAAACTCCCATGCTCCTGGATTGGGAGGATTAATATAGTCAAAATGGCAATATTGCCAAAGACCATCTACAAATTCAATGCAATTTCCATTAATATACCAACACAATTTTTAATGAAATAGAGGAAGCAATCCAGAAATTCATACTGAACATTAAAAGACCCAGAATAGCAGAAACAATGCTAAGCAGAAAGAACAGTACTGGAGGAATTACAATACCTAATTTCAAGCTGTATTTTAAAGCTATAGTAATAAAAACAGCGTGGTATTGGCACCAGAACAGGCCTGAAGACCAATGGAACAGAATTGAAGACATAGAAATGATCCTACAAAACTAGGACTATTTAATCTTTGACAAAGGAGCCAAAAAATAGGATGGAAAAATGACAACCTCTTTATAAATGGTGCTCGCACAAATGTTTCAACACCTGCAACAAACCAAAGAGAGATCCTTATATACCACCCTGCACCAATTCCAAATGGATCAAAGGCATTAAAATTAAAACAGATACCCTAAAAACAATAAAAGCAGGAGTAGGAGAAACACTTGAGCTCCTTGGTACACGATGTTACTTCCTAAATAAAGACCCAGGAAGGCTACAAATCAAAGGATCAACAAATGGAACTGCATCAAACTGCAGAGCTTCTGCAGGGCAAAGGACATAGATTGCAAGATTATCAGAAAGCCCACCGATGGGGAAAAGATCTTACCAGCCATACAATGGACAAAGGCCTCATATCTAAAATATATGCAGAACGAAAAAGATTAAATTCCTCCAAAACAAAACAACAAAGATCCAACAGCCCCCTCAACAAGTGAGGGAAGGACTTAAAAAGAGACTTCTGTGCTGAGGAAATGAGAATGGCCAAGAGACATATGAAAAAGTGCTCTACATCACTGACCATAAAAGAAATGCAAATCAAAACAACACTGAGATTCTATCTCACCCCAGTAAGAATGTCCTATATCAAGAAAACTAATAATAATAAATTTTGGAAGGGATGTGGCCAAAAGGGAATCCTACTTCATTGTTGGTGGGAATGTAAACTGGTTCAGCCACTCTGGCAAGCAGTATGGAGATTCCTCAGAAGGCTAAACATAGAGCTCCCATTTGACCCAGCAGCCCCCCTTTTGGGCATCTACCCAAAAGACCACAAACAAGAACACACTAAAGCCACCAGCAAAACAATGTTAATGGCAGCACAATTTGTCATAATTAAAATATGGAACCAACCCAGATGCCCCTCAGTAGACAAATGGATCAGGAAAATGTGGTACATATACACAATGGAATTTTATGCCTCTATCAGAAAGAATGACATTGCCCCATTCATAAGGAAATGGAAGGACTTGAAAAAAATTATACTAAGTGAAGTGAGCCAGACCAAAAGAAACATGGACTCTATGGTCTCCCTCATAGTGAATAATTAGCACAGGTTAAGGCTAGTCACAGCAGAGGATCACAAGAGCCTGGTAGCTATATTCCTATGAATGTATATGATAATGCTAAGTGAAATGAACTCCATGTTATGGAAACGAGTGATTTATCACTGTTGTAATTACTTTCAACATTCCATGTGAAACCTATTGTTGATGATCCTCTTGTATCCACTTCCTGTGGTTGTACCTGCACTATCACTGTATCTTATCTGAGTACATGGAAACTGTATATTCTGGTATAAGAACTAGGAAACTGAAAAGGAATACCAAAATCTAGAGACATAGGATAAAGAGATCAACGATTACAAAACCAATAGTTGCAAAACTGTTTGGTGTAAACCAACTGAACAACTCATGGGAGGACATGGAAAAGGGGAGGGAGAAGGGGGAATGAGGGAGGAGGTAACAAACAGTACAAGAAATATATCCAATGCCTAACATATGAAAGTGTAACCTCTCTGTACATCAGGTCGAAAATAAATAAGAAAAAAAAAGACCCCAGCGGGCAGGGTGGCAGGCATGTAATGAGACATGCAGTATCCTTTAACACATTACTAAATATTAATAGTCGGCTGGGAATGTGTCCTAGTCTTTGAGTGGTTGGCTAGCATACATGAAGCCCTCGGTTGACTGTCTTAGCATCACATATACATAATACGTTGGAAGACACATTGAGGCTCAAGTGGTAGAATGATATCCTTGACTAAAACCATCCAGAGAGAGTGCTCAAACAGAGTTCAAACCACAGGCAAGCAGGCAGGCAATGAGAAACATTGTATCCTTTACGGCAATATTAAATATTGACAGGGGGCTGGGAAAATGGCCTAGTATTAGAGTGGTTGCCTAGCATACATGGTGCCCTGGGTTCAATTTCTCACCACCACATATACAGAAGAAGCTGGAAGTAGCATTGGTGCTCAAGTGGTAGAGTGCCAGCATCGACTTAAAGGAAGCTAGACAAAGTGCTCAGAACCCGAGTTCAAGGTCTAGGCATGCAGCTAGGCAGGCAGGCAATGAGAAGTATTGTATCCTCAAAGGCAATATTAAATATTAACAGTGGGCTGGAAATGTGGCCTAATATTAGAGTGCTTGACTAGCATACATGAACCTCTGGTTTCAATTCTTCAGCACCACATATACAGAAGAAGCTGTATATAGCATTGTTGCTCAAGTGGTAGAATGCTAGCCTTGACCAAAAAGAAGCCAGATACAGTGCTCAGTTCTGATTTCAAGCCCCAGACATGCAGGCAATGGGAAATATTGTATCCTTTAAGGCTATATTAAATATTAACAGTGGGCTAGTAATGTACCCTAGTAGTAGAGTGCTGGCCTAGCATACATGACACCCTGGGTTCAATTCCTCAGCATCACATATACAGAAGAAGCTGGAAGTAGTGGTGTGGCTCCAGGGGTAGAGTGCTCGCCTTGAGTAAAAAGAAGCCAGTGACAGTGCTTAGACCCTGAGTGCAATATGCAGGCAGGCAGGCATTCAGACAGGCAAGCAATAAGAAATACTGGATCCTTTTGGTCAATATTAACTATTAATATTGGGCAGGGATTGTGAAGTAGTAGTAGAATGCTTGCGTAGCATACATGAATCCCTGGGTTCAATAACTCAGCACCACCTATACAGAAGAAGCTGGATGTAGCATTGTTGCTCAAGTGGTAAAATGGTAGCCTTAACTAAAATGAAGCCAGAGACAGTGCTCAGAAGCTGAGTTCAAGACCCAGGAAGGCAGGCAATCAATGAGAAATATTGTATCCTTTAAGTATATTAAAGGTTAATAGTGGGGGCTGGGAATATGGCCTAGTGGTAAAGTGCTTGCCTTGTATACATGAAGCCCTGGCTTCGATTCCTCAGCACCACATATATAGAAAAATCCAGAAGTAGCACTGTGTCTCTAGAGGTAGAGTGCTAGCCTTGAGCAAAAAGAAGCCAGAGACAGTGCTCAGGCCCTGGTACACGCACCAGGAGTGGCAACAAAAACAAAAATAAAAAAAAATCAAATAAATTTTGCCCATATTCACCCTTTTCCTTCAAAAGAATTACATTTTATCTCTAAGAAATAAAAAAAAAGTTAACAGTGGGCTGGGAATATGCCCTAGAGGCAAGAGCGCTTGCCTCATATACATGAAGCCCTGGGTTCGATTCCCCAGCACCACATATATAGAAAATAGCCAGAAGTGGCGCTATGGCTCAAGTGGCAGAGTGCTAGCCTTGAGCAAAGAGAATCCAGGGACAGTGCTCAGGCCCTGAGTCGAAGGCCTAGGACTGGCAAAAAAAAAGTTAACAGTGGGCTGGGAATGTGGTCTAGTAGTAGAGTGTTTTCCTAGAATACATGGAGCCCAGAGTTCAATTCCTCAGCACTACATATATAGAAGAAGCTGGAAGTAGCATTGTTGCTCAAATTATAGAGTGCTAGCCTTGACTAAAAAGAAGCGTGAGATAGTGCTCAGACCCTGAGTTTAAGCAGACAATGAGAAATATTGTATGCTTTAAGGCAATATTAAATATTAACAGTGGGCTGGGAATGTGGCCTAGTCGTAGAGTGCTTCCCTAGCATACAATAAGCCTTGGGTTCCATTCCTAAGCACCACATATTCAGAAGGAGCTGTAATTACCACTGTGGCTTAAGTGACAGCATGCTAGCCTAGACTAAAAAGAAGCCAAAGACTGTGCTCAGACCCTGAGTTCAAGCCCCAGGCAGGCAGAGAGGCAGGCAATGAAAAATATTGTATCCTTTCAGTCAATATAAAATATTAACAGTAGGCTGGGAATGTTGCCTAGTAGTAGAGTGATTGCCTAGAATACATGGAACCTTGTGTTCAAATCTTCAGCACCACATGTACAGAGAGCTGGAAGTAGCATTGTGGCTCAAGTGGTAGACTCCTAGCCTTGACTAAAAAAGAACCAGAGACAGTCCTCAGACCCTGAATTCAAGGCCCAGGCAGGCAGGCAGCCCATGTGAAATATTTCATCCATTAAGGCAATATTAAATATTAACAATGGGCCAGGAATGTGACCTATAAATACAGTGCTTGCTCACCATACAAGAAGCCCTGGTTCAATCCTCAGCACCACATATACAGAAGATGGTGGAAGTAGCATTATGGCTCAAGTGATAGACTAATAGACTTGACTTAAAAGGAGATTAAAACAGTATTCCACCCTGAGCTCAAATCCCAAGCAGGCAAGCAGACAGGCAGCCAATGAGAAATATTGTATGCTTTAAGGGAATATTAAATATTAACAGTGGGGTAGGAATGTGACCTAGTGGTAGAGTGCTTGCCTAGCATACATGAAGCCCTTGTTTCAATTCCTGAGCACCACATATACAGCAGAAGCTGGAAGTAGCATTGTGGCTCAAGTGGTAGAGTGCTAGCCTAGAGCAAAAAGAAGCCCTTGACAGTGTTCTGACACTGACTTAAAGACACAGGCCAGGAGGCAGGCAGGCAGGCAGGCAGGAAATGGGAAATATTGTATTCTATAAGCCAATATTAACTATTACCAGTGGACTGGGAATGTGGACTAGTACTACAGTTCTTGCTTAGCATACATGAAGCACTGTGTTCAATTCCTCAGAATCGCATATACAAAAGAAGCTGCAAGTTGCATTGTGCCTCAAGTGGTAGAGTGCTAGCCTTGATTAAAAAGAAGCTATAAACTTTTCTCAGACCCTGAGTTCAATCTGCAGGCAAGGAGATAGGTAGGCAGGCAGGCAGGCAAGGAATGAGAAATATTGTATCCTTTAAGGCAATATAAAATATTAACAATTGGATTTGAATGTGGCCTATATACTTGCCTAGTATAAAAGGAGTCTTGGGTTCAATTTCTCAGCACCACATATGGAGAAGAAACTGGAAGTAACATTCTGGTTCAAGTCGTAGAGTGTTAGCCTTAAATAAAAAGCACCAAGTGACAGTACTCAGACCCTGAATTCAAGCCACAGGCAGGCTCTGAGAAATATTGTATCCTTTAAGGAAATATTAAATATTCACAGTGGGCTGGGAATGTGGCCTAGTAGTAGAGTGTGTGCATAGCATACAATAAGAACTGGGTTCATTTCCTAAGCACCATATATACAGAAGGAGCTAGAAAGAGCATTGTGGCTCAAGTGATAGAGTGCTAGCCTAGACTAAAAAGAAGATTGAGACAGTTCTCAGATCCTGTGTTCAATCCTCAGTCAGGCAAGTCAAACAAACAGAAGCATTGTATCCTTTAAGGCTATATTAAATATTAACAGTGGGCTGGGTATATAGCGTACTAGTAGAGTGTTTGCCTAGCATACATGGTGCGCACAGTTCAATTTCTAAGCAACACATATACAGAAGAAGCTGGAGGTAGCATTGTGGTTGAAGAGGTTGAGTGCTACCCTTGAATAAAGAGAAGGCAGGACAGTGCTCAAAACCTGAGTTCAATCATGAGGCAACAGGCTTCCAGGCAGGCTTGAAATGATAAGTATTATATATTTTAAGGCATTAAATATTAATATTGGCCCAGGAATGTGTACTGGTAATAGCGTACTTGCCAAGCATACATGGAGCCCTTGGTTCATTTCCTCTGCATGAAGAATGTGGAAGTAGTATTGTGGCTCATCTTATAGAGTGCTAACCTTGACTAAAAAGAAGCCAGAGATAGTGCTCAGAATCTGAGTTGAACCCCCAGGCATGCAGGCAAGCAAAGAAAAATATTGCGTACTTTACGTCAATATTAATATTAAAAGTAGGTTTGGAATGTGGCCTAGTACTAGAGTGCTTGCCTAATATACATGACTCGCTGGGTTCAACTATTTAGCACCACATATAGAGAGGAAGATGGATGTCGCATTGTGGCTTAATGGGTTGAGTACTACACTTGACCCAAAAGAAACCAGAGACAGCCCTCAGACCCTGAATTCAAACCATAGGCAGGCAGGTAGGCAGTGAAAAATATTTTATCCTTTCAGGCAATATTAAATATGAACAGTGGATTGGGAATTTGGCCTAATAGGTCAGTGCTTGCCTAGCATACATGAGGCGCTGGGCTCAATTCCTCCTCACCACATATAGAGAAGAACCTGTAAGTAGCATTGTGGCTCAGGTCCTAGAGTGAAGCCTGGACTAAAAAGAAGCTAGAGAAAATGTCAGACTCTGACTTCAAGCCACAGAAAGGGAAGTAGGCAGGCAGGCAGGCAGGCAGGCAGGCAATGAGAAATATTGTATCCTTTAAGGCAATATTAAATATTAACAGTTGGCTGGGAATTTGGCCTAGTAGTAGAGTGCTTTCCTTGCATACTTAAAGACCTGGGTTCAATTTTCAGCACCACATATACATAAGAAACAGGAAGTAGCATTTTGGCTCTTGTGGTAGAGTGCTAGCCTTGACTAAAGAGAAGCCAGAGACAGTGCTCAGACCCTGAGTTCAAGCCACAAGCAGGTAGGCAGGCTATGAGCCCCATGTAGGCTGGCAGGCAATGGAAAATACTGTATCCTTTAACGCAATATTTAATATTAACAGTGGGCTGGGAATGTGGCTTAGTAGTGGACTGGTTGCCTAACAAACATGAAGCCCTGGGTTCAATTCCTCAGCACCATATATGCAAAAGAGGCTGGAAGGAACATTGTGGCTCAGGTGATAGAGTGCTAACTTAGACTAAAAGGAAGCCAAATAGAGTGAACAGACCCTTAGTTCAAGCTCCAGGCAGACAGGCAGGCAGGCAGGCAATGAGAAATATTGTATCCTGTAAGGCAATATTGAATATTAACAGTGGGCTGGGAATGTGGCCTAGCAGTAGAGTGCTTGCCTAGCATATATGGAGCCCTGGGTTCAAATCCTCAGCACCACATGTACAGAAGACGCTAGAAGTAGCATTGTGGCTCAAGTGGTAGAGAGCTATCCTTGACTAAAGAGAAGCCAGAAATAGTGTTCAACCCTGAGGTCAAGTCCCAGGCAGTCAAGCAGACAAGCAGGCAATGAGAAATATTGTATCCTTTAATGCAGCATTAAATATTACCACTGTGCTGGGAATTTGGCCTAGTAGTAAAGTTTTTGCTTAGCACACATGAAGCCTTGGCTCAGTTCCTTTGCACCACAATCATAGAAGTAGGTGGAAGTAGCTTTGTGGCTCAAGTGGTAGAGTGGTAACCTTGACTAAAAAGAAGCCATAAACCCTCAGACCCTAAGTTCAATCCGCAGGCAGGGAGATAGGTTGGCAGGCAGGCAGGCAGGCAGGGAATGAGAAATATTGTATCCTTTAAGGCAATATAAAATATTAACAATTGGATTTTAATGTGGCCCAATGCTTGCCTAGTATACAAGGAGGCTTGGGTTCAATTTCTCAGCACCACATATAGAGAAGAAACTGGGAATGTGGGCTGGGAATGTGTCCAAGTAGTAGAGTGCTTTCCTATAATACATGAAACTCTGGATTCAATTGCTCATCAACAAATATACATAAGAAGCTGGAGGTCACATTATGGCTCGTTTTATAGTGCTAGCATTGGGGAAAAGGAAACCAGAGATGGTGTTCAGACCAGGATTCCAAGCCAGAGGCAACAAGGCAGGCAGCCAGGAAGTCAGGCAATGAAAATTACTGTATCCTTTAAGGCAATATTAAATATTAACTGTGGACTGGGAATGTGGCCAAGTAGTAGCGTATGTCCCTAGAATACATGCAGCAATGGGTTCATTTTTCCCCACCACATGTACACAAAACCTGGAAGTAGCATTGTGTTTCAAGTGGTAGAGTGCTAGACTTGAGAAAAAAGAAGCCAGAGACAGTCTTCAGACCCTGACTTCAAGACAGAAGCAAGGAGGCAGGCTGACAGGTAGGCAATGAGAAACATTGTATCCTTTAAGGCAATATTAAATATTAACAGTGATCTGGGAATGTGGCTTAGTAGTAGAATGTAAGCCTAGCATTCATGAAGCGATGGGTTCAATTCCTCTGGACCACATATACAGAAGAAGCAGGAAGCAGCATTGTGGATTGAGTGGTAGAGTGCAAGCCTTGACTAAAAAGAAGGCAAAGACAGTGCTCAGACCCTGAGTTCAAGACCCAGGCAGGGAGGGTATGAGAAATTTTGTATCCTTTAAGGCAATATTAAATATTAACAGTGAGTTGGGAATGTGGCTTAGTAGTACAGTGTTTGCCTAGTATACATGGAGACCAGCTTTCAATTCCTCAGCACCACATATACAGAAGAAGCTGGAAATAGTATTGAGGCTAAAGCGGAAGTGTGCTATCCATGATTAAAAGAAGCTAGAGACAGTGCTAAAACCCTGAGTTCAAGCCCCAGGCAGGCAGGCAATCAATGAGAAATATTGTATCTTTAAGGTTATGCTACATATTTACAGTGGGCTGGGAATATGGCCTAGTAGTAGACTGTTTGCCTAGCATACATTAAGCCCTGTATTTAATTCCTGAGCAGCAAATACACAAAAGAACCTGGAAGTAGCATTGTGGATCAAGTGGTGGATAGCTAGCCTTGAGTAAAAATAAATCAGAGACAGTGTTTAAACCCCGAGTACAAGCCACAGGCAGGAAGGCAGGCAGGCAGGCAGGCAGGCAATGAGAAATATTGCATCTTTTGATGAAATATTAATATTAACAGTGGACTGGGAATTTGGCCTAGTAGGTCAGTTCTTGCCTAGCATACCTGAAGCCCTGGCACTCTCTCTGGATTCTTTTCAGTCAAGAAAGGGGGGCAGGGGCTGGGAATATGGCCTAGTGGCAAGAGTGCTTGCCTCCTACACATGAAGCTCTCCGCTCGATTCCCCAGCACCACATAGATGGAAAACGGCCAGAAGGGGCGCTGTGTCTCAGGTGGCAGAGTGCTAGCCTTGAGCGGGAAGAAGCCAGGGAAGGTGCTCAGGCCCTGAGTCCAAGGCCCAGGATTGGCCAAAAAAAGAAAAAAAGAAAAAAAGAAAGAAAGGGGGGCAGGCAGGCAGGCAGGCATGCAGGCAGGCAATGAGGAACATTTAATCCTTTAGGGCAATATTAAATATTAACACTGGGCTGGCAATGTGGCCTAGTACTATATTTTTTGCCTAGCATACAAGAAGCCCTGGGTTCAGTTCCTCAACAATACATATACAGAAGAAGCAGGAAGTGGCATTGTGGCTCAAGTGGTAGATAGTTAGCCTGGACTAAAGAAAAGACATACACAGTGCTCTGACCCTCATGTCAATCCACAGGCAGGCAGACAGGCAGGCAATAAGAAATATTGTATCCTGTAAAGCAATATTAAATAATAACAGTGGGCTTGGCATGTGGCCTTGTAGTATAGTGCTTGCCTCAAACACGAGATGCCCTGGTTCAATTCTTGAGCAGCTCATATACAGAGGAAGCTGGAAGTAGCATTGTGGTTCAAGAGGTTGAGTGCTAGCCTTGACTAAACAGAAGCCAAAGACAGTGTGCAATCCCTGAGTTCAATCATCAGGCAGGCAGGCAGGAAGGCAGGCAGGCACAGAGAAGTATTGTATCCTTTAAGGCAATATTAAATATTGATTGTGGGCTGGGAATGTGTCCTAGTAGTAGAGTACTTTCCTACCGTACATGGAGCCCTGGGTTTATCTCCTCAGCAGCAAATATACAGAAGAAGATGGAAGTAGCATTTTGCCTCAAGTGGTAGAGTGCTAGCCTTGACTAAAAAGAAGCCTGAGACAGTGCTAAGACCCTGAGTTCAAGCCCCTTGCAGACAGGGAGGAAGGCAGGCTATGAGAATTATTGCATCCTTTAACACAATATTATACATCACCCATAGACTCTGAACGGGGTCAAGTAATAGAGTGCTTGCCTCAGACACATGAGGTCCTGATTTCATTTCCACATCACCACATACACAGAAGAAGGTGGACGTAACATTGTGGCTCAACCGGTACAGTGCTACTATTGACTAAAAAGAATCCAGAGACAGTTTTCAGACCATGAGTTCAAGCCCCAGGCAGACAGAGAGGCAGGCAGGCAATGAAAGTATTGTATCCTTTAAGGCAATAAAATATTAACAATGGCCTGGAATGTGGCTTAGTATTAGAGTGCTTGCCTAGTCTACATGGAGCCCTGGGATCAATTCCTCAGCACCACATATACATAAAAAGCATTGTGGCTCAAGTGGTATAGTGCTATCCTTGATTAAAAAGAAGCAAGAGACATGGCTCAGACAGAGAGTTCAATCACAGGCAGGCAAGCAGGAAGGCAGGCATGCACACAATGAGAAATATTGTATCCTTTCAGGCGATATTAAATATTAACAGGGGCTGGGAAACTGGCCTAGTGTTAGAGTATTTGCCTAGCATACATCAATTCCAGGGTAACATTCCTCACCACCACTTATACAGAAGAAGCTGGAAGCAGCATTGGGTCTTAAATGGTAGAGTCCCAGCCTTGTCTAAAAGAAGCCTGAGACAGAGTTCAGACCCAGATTTCAAGCCTCTGGCAGGCAGGGAATGAAAAGTATTGTATACTTTCTGGCAATATTAAACATTAACAGTAGACTGCGAGTGTGGCCAAGTAGTTGAGTGCTTGCCTCACATACATGAAGCCCTGTGTTCAATTCCTCAGCAGGACATGTACAGAAGAAGCTGGAAGTACCATTGTTGCTCAAGTGGTAGAGTGCCATCATTGACTAAGAAAAGCCACTGAGAATGCTCAGACATTGAGTTCAAGCCATAGGCAGGCAGGCAAGCTGTCAATGAGAAACATTATCCTTTAAGGAAATATTAAATATTAACAGTGGACAGGGAATTTGATCTAGTCGTAGAGTGCTTGCCTAGCATAAATAAAGCCCTGTTTCAGTTCCTCTGCACCACATGTAAAGAAGAAGCTGGAAGTAGCATTGTGGCCAACATGGTTAAAGGATAGCCTTAAATAAGGAGGAACCAGAGACAGTGCTCTGACCCTGAATTCAAGCTTCAGGCAGGCAGGCATTGGGAAATATTGTATCCTTTATAGCAATATTAAACCTTAACTGTGGGCCGGGAATGTTGCCTAGTATTAGAGTGCTTTCCCAGTATAAATGAGGCGCAGGGTTCACTTCCTCAGTACCACATATACAGAAGAACCTGGAGGTAACATATTGGCTAAAATGGTAGAGTGCTAGCCTTGACTAAAAAGAAGGCAGAGACAGTGCTCTGACCCTGATTTCAAACCTCAGGAAGGCAGCCAGGCAAAGAGAATTATGGTATCCTTTAAGGCAATATTAAATATTAACAGTGGGCTGGGAATATGGCATAGAAGTAGAGTGCTTGCCTAGCATATATGAAACCCTGGGTTCAATTCCTCAACACCACATATACAGAAGAAGCTGGAAGTAGCAGTGTGTTGCAAGTGGTAGAGCGCTACCCTTGACTAAAAAGAAGCCAGAGAGAGTGCTGAGACGCTGAGTTCCAGCCCCGTGCAGGCTGGCAGGAAGGCAATGAGAAATATTTTATCATTAAAGGCAATAGTAAATATATACAGTTGGCTGTGATTGTGGCTTAGTAGTAGAGTGCTTGCCTAGCATACCTGAAGCCCTTGTTTCAATTCTTGAGCATCACATATACAGAATTAGCTGGAAGTAGAATTGTGGCTAAAGTGGTAGAATCCTAGCATTGACTAAAAAGAAGCCTGAGACAGTACTCAGATCGTCAGTTCAAGCATCATGCAGGCAGGCAATGGGATATACTGTATCTTTTAAGGCAATATTAAATATTTCCAGTGGGCTGGGAATGTGGCCTAGAAATAGAGTACTTTCCTAACATACATGAAGCCCAGGGTTCAATTCCTCAGCACCACGTATACAGAAGAAGCTGGAAGTTGCATTTTGGCTCAGGGGGTAGAGTGCTAGCCATGAGGAAATACAGTGAGATACAGTGCTCAAACCCTCAGTTCAAGCCCCAGGCAGGCAAGAAATGAGAAGTATTGCATGCTTTAAGGGAATATTAAACATTAACAGTAGACTGGGAGTGTGGGCAAGTTGTAGAGTGCTTGTCTCACAACCATGAGGCCCTGGGTTCAACTTCTCAGCACCACATACACAGAAGAAGCTGGAAGTACCATTGTGGCTCAAGTGATAGAGTACTAGCCTTGACTAAAAAAAAAAACCAGAGACAGGGATCAGACCCTGAGTTCAAGCCCCAGGCAGGCAGGCAATCAATGAGAAATACTGTATCCTTTAAGGCAATATTAAATATTAACAGTGGGATGGGAATATGGCCTCGTATTAGACTTCTTGCCTAGCATACATGGTGCCTTGTGTTCACTTCCTCAGCACCACATATACAGCATAAGTTGGAAGTAGCATTGTGGCTCAAGTAGTAGAGTGCTAGCCTTGACTAAAAAGAAGGCAGAGGCTGTGCTCACACCCTGAGATCAAGCCCTAGGCAGGCAGACAGTCCAGGAGAAACTTTGTATCCTTTAAGGTGATATTAAATATTAACAGTGGGATGGGAATGTGGACCAGTATTAGAGTGCTTGCCTAGCATACATGAAGCCCAGGGTTCAATTCCTCATCACCACATATACAGAAGAACCTGGAAGTATCATTGGGGCATAAGGGGTAGAGTACTACTCTGAACTAAAAAGAAGCCAGAGTTACTGCTGTTATACTGAGTCCGCGCCACAGGAAGGGAGGCAGGCAGGCAGGCAGGCAGGCAGGCATTGCGAAATATTGTAACCTTTAAGGCAATATTAAATATTAACAGTGGGCTGCGAATGTTGCCTAGTATTACAGGGCTTGCCAAGTATAAATGAGGCTCAGTGTTCAATTCCTCAGCACCACATATACAGAAGAACCTGGAGGTAACATATTGGCTAAAATGGTAGAGTGCTAGCTTTGACTAAATAGAAACCAGAGATAGTGCTCAAACCCTGAGTACTTGTCCCAGGAAGGCAGGCAAGCAACAAAAATATTGTATCATTTAAGTCAAAAAGAATCCAGAGAGAGTGCTCAGACCGTGAGTTCAAGCCCCTGGCAGAAAGGCAATCCATAAGAAAAATTGTATCCATTAAGTCTATATTAAACATTAATAGTGGGCTGGGAATGTGGCATAGTAGTAGAGTGCTGGCCTAGCATACACGGAGCCTTAGGTTCAATTTCTCACCACCCTGTATAGAGAAGAAGCTCGAAGTAGCATTGTGGCTCAAATGATAGCATGCTGTCCTTTACTATAAAGAAGCTAGAGGTAGTCCTCAGACCCTGCGTTCATGCCCCAGGGAGGTAGGCAAGGAAAGAGAAACATTGTATCCTCTAAGGCAATATTAAATATTAACAGTGGGCTGGGAATGTGACCTAGTAGTAGAGTGATTGTCTTCCATACATGACCCCCTGGGTTTAATTTTTCAGTACCATATATGCAAAAGAGGCTGGAAGGAGAATTGTGGCTCAAGTTCTAGAGTTCTACTGTTGACTAAAACGAAGACAGAGACATTGCTCAGACCCTGAGTTCAAGCCCGAGAGAGGTAGGCAGCAAGCAATGAAAAATATTGTTACTTTTAAGGCAATATTAAATATTAACAGTTGTTGGGGTCCATCTCCCCCCCTGGATGGAAGGGGCTTGATGCACCTCCCCCAGCTGGGGAATGCGGCCCCTCCACCCTCTCTACATTGCAATCCGGAGAAACCGGTTGGGCAAATAGCCCCCGACTCAGCCGGCAGCCAGCCCGGCGCCTACCAGCCCCGCCCTGGTTCGGCGCGCTCAGAGTGACCTTAGCCCTTGGGGGTCAGGTGACAGCTCTTGGCCTATCGGAATCCTGGCCAACCCCCTTCCTTCGGAATCATCTCCCCTTGTCCTTCTCTCAATAAAGTTAGTTCGCTCTCAGAAGCCTACTCCGTGGTCTATGTACGCTAGCTCCCAGGGAAGGATAGCGGCCACATTACCACTTAGGTCACACACACGCCAGGCCAGAGTGACCCCTACGTCTCACTCTAACTTACCTGCAGGCCGAGGGTGAGGGGAGAGGACGATACGGAGGGTAATAAGAGAGAAAGAAATAAGCATCGGAGCCGGGTCAGAGAAAAAACCCCAACAAACAGTGGGCTGGGAAATGTGGCCTAGTTGTAAAGTGCTTGCCTAGGATACAAGAAGCCCTAGGTTCAATTCATCAGCAACACATATACCGAGGAAGCTTGAAGTAACATTGTGGCTCAAGTGGTATAGTTCTAGCCATGACTAAAGAGAAGCCAGAGAGATTGCTCAGACCCTGAGTACAATCTTCAGGCAAGCGGGCAGGCATGCAATTAGAATACTGTATCCTCTAAGGAAATATTAAATATTAACAGTGGGATGGGAATGTGGCCTAGTAGTTGAGTGCTTGCATAGCATACATGGAGTCCTGGGTTCACTTCCTCAGCAAAACATATACAGAAGAATCTGGAAGTAGCATTATGGCTCAAGTGGTAGAATGCTATCCTTCACTAAAAAGAAGCCAGAGTCAGGGCTCAGACCCCAAGTTAAAGATGCACGTAAGCCGGCAGGCAAGCAGTCAGGCAAGCAATGACAAATACTGTAACCATTAAGGCAATATTAAATATTAACGGTGGTTTGGAAATTTTGCCAGTTAGTAGAGTGCTTGCCAAGCATACATGGGGCCCTGGATTCAATTCCTCAGCAACACATATACAGAAAGAGCTGGAAGTAGCTTTGTGGCTCAAGTATTAGAGTATTTGACGAAAAAGAAGCCAGAGAGAGTAATCATATCCTGAATCAAAGCCCCATGTAGGCTGGCAGGCAATGGAATATACTGTATCCTTTAATGCAATATTAAATACTAACAGTGGGACAGGAATGTGGCCTAGGAGTAGGTACTTGCTTAGCACACAAAAAGCCCTGGGTTCAATTCCTCAGCACCACACATACAGAAGAAGCTGGAAGTAGCATTATGGCTCAAGTGGTAGAGTCCTAGCCTTGACTAAGAGATTACAGAGACAGTGCTCAGACCCTGAGTTAAAGCCCCAGGGAGGCAGGCAAGCAAAGAGAAATATTGAAATCTTTAAGTCAATAATAAATATTAACATTGGGTTGATAATGTTTCCGAGTAGTAGAATACTTGCCTACCATACATGAAGCCCTGGGTTTATTTCTTTATTACCACAAATACAGAAGACTCTGAAAGTTGAATTTGGCTCAAATGGTATAGTGGTAACCTTGACTAAAAAGAAACCAGATACTGTGCTCAGACCGTGAGTTCAAACATCCACCAAGCAGGCAGGCAGGCAGGCAATGAGAAATATTGTATCATTTAAGCTAATGTTAACTATTAACAATGCGCTGGGATTGTGGCCTAGTATTAGAGTGCTTACCTGGCCTATGCGAAGCCCTGGGTTCAATTCCTCAGCACCACATATACAGAAGAAGTTGGAAGTAGCAATGTGGCACACGTGCTAGAGAGTTAGCCTCGACTAAAAAGAATAAAGGGATATTGCTCAGATCCTAAGTTAAAGCCCCAAGTGTGGGAGAATAACTTCTCTGACCGGTGGTAAACTTAGTCTAGGCACAGCTTCTCCAATGCCTCATTAGCAAACTAATAGGCCCTTGAGGAAAAATCTTCTTTAAAGAGTCACATGTGTTTGTTGGCCAAAGGAAGCCACTTTGTCACGAGACTCTCTTCCTCCCCCCTGTACAGAGCCTCCCTGTGGAGACTTGTTTGCCCAGATGCTCCAGCAAAAGCTTTTCACAGTAAATAGCAAAATATTCTCACAGTAAATAGGGAAGTCTTTTCACAGTAAATAGAGAAGTCATGGTTAAAGATAATTAGTCTTGAAATAGTAGCTAGGTGATAATTAGAGTTCTGCTTTGACTGGTTTAATCCTTTGTTTTAGTATCAACAGTCTTTGTAGTAGAGAAGACCTTTGTAATAGCCACATTCCTGGCAGTAGCGATATCCCCAACTTTTGTATCCATATGGATATCATTCTGTATTAATTTTACTCTTGAAGCTGTGAACTGATTTCTAACCCTATATAAACCCTGGCCATCCTGAAATAAAGTGTGCATTGGTCCACTCACCTCTGTATCCCCCTTGTCCTGACTACGGTTGCAGTTACCCAGGTCCAACAACTGGGGTCTGGATCCAGGGACCTGATGATTGATCCATAGGAGATTGCAGAACTGCGTTTGAGCTCTCTAGTGGAGGTGAGAGATATTTTGATTCACAGGAGATAAGGGAACTGTGTAGTGAGCTCCTAATAAATAAAATATTAAGGGGTTATTGAACAAGATAAATCTACTCCTTTTCCTAATCTTATCCACCATGTACTGAAACATAACAGAGCTATGGTCTCGCATTCACAAATAGATGAGTGCATGTAGGTGGTAGTAGAGTATAATCCTTGGTTCCCGGAGGGAGGTACTTTAGACTTAGAAGTCTGGGAACGAGTAAAGAACAAGGTGGAAAAGGAATATCAATGTGGTGACAAGGGTCCAGTTATATTTTGGTCTCTTTGGGCATTAACGCATGCAGATCTGAGTATGATGTCTCCCGATGCTATCATAACATCAGCTGCTAAGCTAGAGGCTGAAGTGGAGAAAGCCATGAAGGCCTATAACCTGCCAGAGGAGGCAGAAACTCAAATTGGACAGGAACTAAAAGAGATGGCTACAACTGAGCAATCTCCTGTCAGTTTTGTTAAAGAACGTTAACATCAAATAAGCCTTCGGCCTCTACATATGCTCCTTCAGAGAATGATGCTAATTTAGGCAGTTCAGCAGCGCATTTGGAGCACTACAGACGCTCTTGAGATATGCCAGGGGCTGTCAGGAAGGTGAAAGTAAAAATCAAAAGATTGTTGCCAACCAAGGGGCCCGCTTTTACTTTTCTTATTTTAACTACTATAGTTCTGTTTCTCTCTCTTGCTATCCAACTTTTCCTGTCATTCAACCACCTCCAGTCAGCGGTGTAGCTCAGCCCCCTCATTATGAAGATATTGACCTGATTCACTTAATTTAGGAAAGCTGTAATAAGGGGCGACTCATGGCTCCATTCCAAAGAACGAGGCTTCCCCATCATCTTTTCCTTACAACCAGGCACTAGCAGGGGAGCCGCCACTCCTCATTTCCATCCATCAGCTTGGAATTGGGGAAGGACTAGTGATCTTTCTTTTACCTCTCAAGAGAATTTTTAGTGCAATTATACTATTAATTTGCACCAATGCTACATGTTTCATGCATGTATTTCCTGTCTCTGTCCTTGTCTGTTGTGTTTTGTGTGGACTGCCAAATTTTACCAGTCCTGGGCCTTGGACTCAGGGCCTGAGCACTGTCCCTGGCTTCTTCCCGCTCAAGGCTAGCACTCTGCCACTTGAGCCACAGCGCCGCTTCTGGCTGTTTTCTGTATATGTGGTGCTGGGGAATCGAACCTAGGGCCTCGTGTATCCGAGGCAGGCACTCTTGCCACTAGGCTATATCCCCAGCCCCTCAAGCAGCTTTTGAAGAGGAGTCATTTGCCCCTGGGGATGGGGTACAAAACTCCTCCCTTCCTTCCAGTTGCCCAGCCCTACCCCCTCGTTCAAGGGTACCCACCCCTACCCTTTCTCTACTGAATGTTACTTGCTTTATTGGAAATGGTACCCTTGATGTAGGAGGTCTGAACACTGCCTTTTGCCATGATAATAAGTTATATGACTCTGCCTCGATGTCTTTATGACCCCCAATGGCACGGTGTTTCTCTGTGGTGATACCGCCTACAGCTTACTGCTGAAGAATTGGAATGGAGTTTGTACTATTGTTTTTCTTTTGCCGGACATTAATGTCATCCCCAATAATCAGTCTTTACCTGTCCCTGCGGTAGACCACATTGCTAACAGATCACCTAGGGCTATCCATGCCCTTCCTTTGTTGCTGAGCTTAGGGGTTGCTGCTGGGGTGGGAAGAGGCATTGGTGGTCTTGGTACCTTGCTTCATGTTTATGATAAACTGTCTAGACAAATGATTAATGATATGCATCTAGTTACTAGCACTATCCTAGATTTACAATCCCAACTTGACTCCTTGGCTGCCTTGGTCCTCCAGAATCATTGGGGCCTGGACCTGCTTACTACCAGAGAAGGGGGAATCTGCGTATTTTTACAAGAGGGATGCTGCTTTTATGCTAAGTGCTCTGGAATTGTCCTGAGTTCAAGCCCCAGGCAGGCAGACAGGCTATGAGAAGTATTGTATACTTTAAGTCAATATTAAATATTAACAGTGACCTGGCAATGTGCCTTAGAAGAAGAGTGTTTGCCTAGCATACATGAAGCCATGATTTCAATTCCTCAACACCACATATAAAGAAGAAGCCGGAATTAGAATTGTGGCTCAAGTTGTATGTAGATGCTACCTTTGACTGAAAAGAATCCAGAGCTAATTCTCAGATCCTGAGTTCAAGCCCTAGGCCAGCAGGTAGGCAGGTAGACAATGAAAATATTGTATTCTTTAAGGCAATATTAAATGTGAACTGGGGGCGGGGAAGGTAGCCTAGTATTAGAGTGCTTGCCTAGTGTACATGAGGCCCTGGTTTCAAATTCTCAGCACCACATGTACATAAAAAGCTGGAAGTAGTATTGTGTCTCAAGTGTGACAGTGCTAGCCTTGACTAAAAAGATCTCAGCACCACATGTACATAAAAAGCTGGAAGTAGTATTGTGTCTCATGTGTGACAGTGCTAGCCTTGACAAAAAAGAAGCCACAGAAAGTGCTCAGACCCTGAGTTTAAGCCCAGGCCGACAGGCAGACAAGCAGGCAGGCAATGAGAAATATGGTATCCTTTAAGGAAATATTAAATACTAACAGTAGACTAGGAATGTGGCCTAGTAGAAGAGTGCTTGTTGCATACAGGAATCCTTGGTTCAAATTTTGATCACCACATGTACAAAAGAAACTAAATTAGCATTTTGCCTCATGATGTATAATGATAGCTTTGACTAAAACGAAGCCAGATACAGTGCTCAGATGCTGAGTAAAAACCGGAGGCAGGGAGGCAATATGAAATATTTTATTCTTTAAGGGAATAGTAAATATTAACAGTGGGCTGGGAATGCAGCTTAGTAGTAGGGTGTTGGTTGAGCATACATGAAGGCCTGGCATCAATTCCTCAGCAGCACATATACAAAAGTAGCTGGAAGTAGCACTGTGCTTCAAGTGGTAGAGTGCTATCCTTGACTAAAAGGAAGCAAGAGAGAGTGTTCAAACCCTGAGTTCAAGCCCCAGGCAGTCAGGCAGGCAGGCAATGAGAAATATTGTATTGTTTAATGCAATATTAAATATTAACAGTTGGCTGGGAATGTGTCCTAGAAGCAGAGTGCTTACCTAGCATATATGGAGCACTGGGTTCAAATTATCAGCACCACATATACAGAAGAAGCTAGAAGTAGCATTGTGACTCAACTGGTAGAGTGCTAGCCTTGATTAAAACCAAGCCAGAGACAGTGTTCAACCCTCAGGTCAAGATCCAGGCAGTCAAGCAGACAGGCAGGCAATGAAAAATATTGTATCCTTTAAAGCAGTATTAAATATTAACAGTGGGACGCTAAGGTGGCAAAGTAGTAGTGTGCTTGCCTAGCGTACATGAAGCCCTTGTTTCAATTCCTGAGCAGCAAATAAACAGAAGAAGCTGGACATATCATAGTGGCTCAATTGGTAGAGTGCTTTCCTAGGGGAAAAAAGAAGCCAGAGACAGTGTTCAGACCCTGATTGAAAGCCAAAAGCAGGCAGGCAGGCTATGAGAATTATTGTATACTTTAAGGAAATATTAAATATTAACAGTGAGCAGCGATGTAGCCTAGAAGTACAGTGCTAGCCTAGCATACAAGAAGCTTTGGGGTCAATTCCTAAGCACCACATATTCAGAAGAAGCTGGAAGTAACATTGTGGCTCAAGTGATAGATTGCTAGCCTTGACGATACAGAAGACCTAGACAGTGCTTAGACCCTGAGTTCAAGCCACAGGAGGCAGGCAAGCAAAGAGAAGTGTTGAATCCTTTAAGGCTATATTAAATATTAACAGTGGGCTGGGAATATGGCCTACTAGTAGAGTGCTTGCCTAGGCTACATGATGCCCTGGATTCAGTTATTAAGCACCACATATACAAAAGCAGCCTAAACTTGAATTGGGGCTCAAGTGGTAGAGTGATAGCATTGACTGTAAAGAAGCCATATATAGTGCTCACACCCTGAATTAAGCCCCAGGCATTCAGGCAGGCAATGAGAAATTTGTATCCTTGAAGTAAATTTAAATATTAACAGTGGGCTGGGAATGTGGCCTAGTAGTAGAGTGGTTCATGAGCGTACATGGAGCCCAGGGTTCAATTCCTCAGCACCACATATACAGAAAAAGCTATAAGTATCATTGTGGCTCAAGTGGTAGAGTGTCAGGGACCGAGACCCTGACTTGAGCCTCTGGCTGGAAGCCACCATAGAAAACATGCTATTGAGCCTCTGGCTGGAAGCCACCATAGAAAACATGCTAAGAAACCAACCATTGAGTCAGCACCACCTTGGTTGCACTAGATGGCCCAGTTTATAGAGCAATAATAATAGATAATTCTTGAGAATAAACCTACCAGAACGTCCTACAGTCAAGTCTCTTAGCAACCCAGGTAGGACCCAGTGTATAGGAACATTTTGTGGTCAGGTCACTTAGCAACTCTCCCCTATAGCATGACCAGTAACCTTTTCACCCTGCCAACGTCCTGCTACCCCAAGCCAACTTCCTACAGGTGCTGAAGAACTGCCCCCTCCTGCTCCAAGATTGCCCCCTCCTGCTTTAAGAGTATATAAGTGTGTGAAAAATCAAAATAAATTGGCAGCTTGAACAGACTCCCATTTGTCTTGCTGTCCTCTTTGCGTCTCCCTTTCCCTTCATTCTCTCTCGTAGGTGGTCTCCCCTGTTGATGTCCTGCGGGTCGGGACAACTGGCGCCCAACGTGGGGCACGACCTTCCCTCACGAGACGAGAACGTCCCTGTCGGAAGATCCAAGCGCTTGGTGGTCATCATTCTCTTTGGGAGCACCCGGCCCAACCACAAGAGAAGCCTATTAAGGTGAGAAACGGTGACAGGGACGCAGTTCAGCTTAGGCAGATCCCCGAACCATGGGACAGGGCATTTCAGCCCATGACCAGTTTGTCAGGGGCATCAAGGAGGCACTCAAGACACGAGGAGTGAGGGTTCGTAAAAAAGATTTAAAAGTTTTCTTTAATCGCTTAGATGATTGTTGTCCATGGTTTCCACAGGAAGGAACAATAGATGTAAAAAGATGGGCTCGTGTGGGGGATTGTCTCAAAAACTATTATCGATCCTTCGGCCCGGAAAAGGTGCCTGTGGTTACATTTTCTTATTGGAACTTAATTAATGACATTTTAAAAGTCCACTCCCACACCCCTGCCCCCGATATTCAGTCAGTTATTTCCCAAGGAGAGGAGGTTATGAAACAGAGTAGACCCTCCTCCAAAGCTTCCTCTCAGGGCCCACCCTCAGTGGTAGAATTGTCAGATATGGAACAGGGGACAGTGCCTTCCGCGCCTAAACAAATTTATCCCTCCTTAGCAGACTTTGAGGGCCCAAAACCCCTTGACCCTGGCGACGCCGCCATTTTAGAGGAGGAGGCTGCTCATTATCATAACCCTGATAGCCTCGGAGAGGACCCAAGACCCCAATTTTCCCAGCCACCGCCATACAAATTCCCCCCAAAACACCCATTTTGCGGCCCGCTCCTTGATGGACACCATGGCTCTCTTCCTATCACCATACCGGTCCCTTCAAACCTCCCTGACAGCATCCGCCAGTTGCGGGCCACTCTGGAGGCGCGCCGCGAGCACCTGAGTCTCTTAAAGGAACTTCGGTCCCTAGACCAGGAACTCTCTGACCTGGCACTACAAAATAAGCAACCTAAAACCATTTCATTTAAAAAAAAGACTCAGCCCTGCCTGGCATTCCCGGTCACCCGCAGTCAGACTCAATGTCCCTCTCAGTCTGAGGAAGAAGATTCCCCACCGCCCCTAGAAAGGGAGGAGGAAAACCCAATTGAGGGCGGGGAGGAAGATCCTGATACAGAAACGGGTGAAGAGCCCACTACTGGCCACGGCCAGCACTACAAAAGGCTAGACCTTCGGTTTCTTAAACGTCTCAAAGCCGCCTGCAGTCAATACGGACCCACGGCTCCGTTTACATTGGCCTTGATTGAAAACCAGAGTGAGACATGGTTCACTCCTAATGATTGGCATTTTATTGCCCGTGCCACCCTCTCTGGGGGAGATTTCGTTCTGTGGAAGACTGATTATTCTGAACAGGCTTGGAAACTAGCCCGCCGTAACAGCGAGAGCCCTACTTCCCAAAACTGGACAGTTGGCAAAAATGAAACTCAGGCGGCCTTTCCGCCGGGACTCTTAACACAAATTCAAATGGCAGGCCTTAAGGCCTGGAAGCGGCTCCCTCAAAAGGGCTCCGCCACCACTTCCTTGGCAAAAGTCCGGCAAGGACCAGACGAGCCTTATAGTGATTTTATCTCCCGCCTTAATGATGCGGCAGAGAGGCTGCTTGGCTCCGGGGAAAACGAAAGTACCTTCGTTAAACACCTTGCTTTCAAAAATGCCAACCCGGCTTGCCAAGAGGCCCTTCGCCCCCATCGGGAGAGAGCCACCCTTTCTGATTATGTCCGCCTCTGCGCGGGGGTCGGTTCCGCCCATGCTATTGGATTGGCCATTGGGGCAGCCCTTAAGGCAGCCAATTTTCGCCCCTCTGGTGGCATTTCACAAAATCGCCTTTGCTTTACCTGTAAACAGCCTGGTCATTTTTCCAGAGAGTGTCCTCAAAAGCAGTCTCCCCGGGGAACTGCAGCCCTTCCAACCATGCCCTCCCCAGGTGTTACTCCACGCCCTTTGCCCAATTCTCTCTGCCCCCGATGCGGACGAGGATTTCATTGGGCAAATGAGTGCCGTTCCAAGACTGATAGTCAGGGGCGTCAGCTTCTCCCTCGGAAGTCGGGAAACTTCCCTCGGGGCCAGCCCCTGGTCCCCACACCTCCGGGAGCGCCCCAGGGGGCCTTACAGGCTGCTCCCCAACCAAGCCAGGTATTCAATCCCTCCAGCACGCCACCCCAGGCAGCGCAGGCCTAGACCTCTGTTCCACCACCAACACAGTACTAGACCCCCTCAAAGGCACTCAAATAATTCCTACCGGAGTTTGGGGGCCTCCCCCTCCCGGCACTCATGCCCTCATTCTTGGCCGCGCCTCTTCAGCTTTAAAAGGTATTCAAATCCACCCAGAAATACTTGACAGTGACTATTCTGGAGAAATTCGACTTTTGGTCTCGTCCACAGGAGGCATTGTTTCCCTTCCCTCGGGCTCCCGCCTAGCACAATTAATATTGCTCCCGGTAACCCCCAGTGACCATCCCGCTCAGACTAGCCAACCTAAGGGAGAAGCCCAGATAGGCTCTTCAGATATTTACTGGGTTCAACCCATCTCCAACACTCGGCCCACCCTTACACTTAAACTAGATGGAAAAAACTTTCAAGGAATTTTGGATACCGGTGCAGATGCCACGGTCATCTCTAAAAAATACTGGCCCTCTGCTTGGCCTCTCTCCCCTTCCATGACTGACCTAAAAGAAATAGGACATTCTACCAATACCCTCCAGTCTTCCAAGGTCCTGACTTGGACAGATGAGGGGGGAAATCAGGGTACCGTTACACCATACGTGATCCCTGACCTCCCAGTCAACCTCTGGGGAAGAGACATCCTCTCCCAGATGCAGGCTGTCCTATATAGCCCTAATGAGACAGTCACCCAGCAAATGCTACGGATGGGATACACTCCAGGGAAGGGATTGGGAAAAAACCTCCAAGGTCACAGGGACCCCATTACCCCCCAAAAAAAGCATGATAAACACGGACTAGGTTATAAAAATTTTTAATTGAGGTCGCTGCTCCCCCTGTACCCCATATGGACAAAATTACCTGGCTCACCCAGAAACCCGTCTGGGTCGACCAGTGGCCTCTCACTCAGGAAAAATTACAGGCCGCTGAGCTGCTGGTACAGGAGCAGCTCGATGCGGGTCACATTGAGCCCTCTAATTCACCCTGGAACACTCCTATTTTTGTTATTAAGAAAAAATCAGGAAAATGGCGCCTCCTACAGGATCTTAGAGCCATTAACAAAGTAATGCAGCCCATGGGCGCCCTCCAACCTGGAATGCCTTCTCCTATTGCCATTCCTGAGGGATACCACAAGATGGTTATTGATCTTAAGGATTGCTTCTTTACAATTCCTCTCCACCCTGAGGATAAAACTTATTTTGCATTCAGTCTTCCCCGTATCAACTTCCAAGGACCCATGCTAAGATATCAGTGGCGAGTCCTGCCTCAGGGCATGACTAATAGTCCAACCCTTTGCCAAAAATTTGTGGCCCAAGCCGTTGACCCTGTAAGAAAAAGGTGGCCTTCAGTTTATTTTCTCCATTATATGGACGATCTCCTCCTGGCTGCCCCAGATACCCTGATGTTGGATGCTTCCTTTCAGGATCTGTCTCAGGCCCTCAGCACTGCTGGCCTCCAGCTAGCCCCTGATAAGATTCAAAGAACGCCCCCTTTTCACTACCTTGGCTTAGAGCTCCATGCCAATCAGATCCTTGCTCCGCGCCTTGAACTGCGCACTGACCACCTTGCCACACTAAATGACTTCCAAAAGCTCTTGGGAGATATCCAATGGCTTCGACCTTATCTCAAACTCCCCACTTCCGATTTGCTCCCCCTATATGAAATTTTAAAGGGAAATAGTGATCCAACTTCCCCGCGACACCTTACACCTGAAGCCTCTAAGGCTCTTCTGTTAGTGAGTAAGGCCATTGCCTCTCAAGCTTCTTCTCAGATTAATTATGCTCACCAGCTAAGCTTTATAATTCTCCCCACCCCACATGCACCTACCGGAGTCTTTTGGCAGCCTGTTCCTGACACTCACTCTAGCCGGCAAAAGGGACACTCCCTCCTTTGGATCCATATGCCTGCTAATCATGTTAAGGTCCTTCCTACTTATCCCCAGCTTGTGTCTTCCATTGTTATGCGTGGACGGCAAACATCCCGTCAAGTATTTGGTAAAGATCCTGATATTATATTGACACCCTATACTCGAGACCAGACACAGTTTTTGTTTCAAACATTGGATTGTTGGGGCGTCGCCCTCTCAGGATTCATGGGATTACTCGATAATCATATGCCTGATGACCCCGTGCTCCACTTTGCTTCCCTTCATCCCTTTCAGTTCCCAAAGGCAGTCTCCCCTTCTCCCATACCTGATGCGCCCACTGTGTTTACGGACGGTTCAGCCAATGGTGTGGCAGCGTATGCCTTTCAAGGGCAGAGTTTCTCCTTCCCTACACAATATGCCTCCGTGCAGTTGGTGGAGCTATTTGCTGTTCTCAAGGTATTGGAGGAATTCTCCTCAAGCCCCCTGAACATTTACACTGACAGCATGTACATTGCAAAATCTGTTCCCCTGTTAGACACTGCCCCATTTATTAAACCCTCCTCTAATGCAACACCCCTGTTTGCCAAAATCCAACAAAACCTAAGACAGCGCCCTCACTCTATTTTTATTGGACACATTAGGGCACATGGTGAGCTCCCCGGTCCACTAACTGAAGGAAATGCCTTGGCAGACGCGGCTACACGTAGCGTCTTTTCAGTATTACAGGACCCCCTACAGGATGCTTTTCACGCTCACTCCCTTCACCACCTAAATGCACATACCCTTAGGCTCAAATTTAAGATTACTCGACAACAGGCAAGAGAAATAGTTAAACAGTGCCCATCTTGTGTAATTTCTCATCCGACCCCCCATATGGGAGTCAACCCTAGGGGACTGCTACCCAACAAAGTATGGCAGACAGACGTTACTCATATCCCGGAATTTGGACGCCAAAAATATTTACATGTAACCATTGATACTTTCAGTAGGTTTCTCTTTGCCTCTCCCCACACTGGTGAAGCAGTTAAGGATGTAATATCCCACTTTCTTGCCTGTTTTTCGGTGCTTGGCGAGCCCCAACATGTAAAAACAGACAATGGCCCTGCTTACACCAGCGCAAGCCTAAAAAGATTTTTCCAACAATTTGGCATCACCCACACTACAGGTATTCCTTACAATCCCCAAGGACAAGGCATTGTTGAACGTGCCCACCAGACCCTCAAAGCCTGGTTGGTTAGGCTTAAATCCTCTAATCTCACATACGCCACCCCCCGGGAGCGCCTAAATCATGCTCTTTTCGTTCTAAATTTTTTAACTCTTGACAAAGAAGGCAGATCCGCGGCTGATCATCATTGGCACCCTTCCGCTAATGCCAGCCGCCCCCTGGCCATGTGGAAGGATCCACTGACTAATGTTTGGAACGGACCAGATGCAGTCCTAATCTGGGGTCACGGCTCGGCCTGCATTCTTGATTCAAAACATAATGCCCCTAGATGGCTCCCCAGTAGACTGATAAAACCTGTAAACCCGCCCAGGGTCTCGGAAGAGTCCCCTGAGGATGACTCTGCTTCTTTCATAGATGCTGCTATTCCTTCTCCTGCTGATGCCCCCGACGATGGAAAATGCTGCGCCCTCCCGACACCAGCCCCTTAACCATACCTGGATGGTTATGACGGAAAGAGGTGAAGCGGCCTGGAGTACTTCTAAAGTCACCACCACGTCATGGTGGCCGGATCTCTATCCTGACCTCTGCAAGATGGTCCTTGGCACAACACCTTCATGGGGACTTGAAGCCTACCCCCCCTCTTTAGATGTTGCTCCAGAGAAAGACTTTCCCTCTTCCCATTTTGGGGGACAGGCAGGTGCCACCAGCCTCTTAATTTCTGCTTCACGTTCCTCCACGCCTGGCTGTACTAATTATGTTAGAAGGTCCCTCCTTGCTCGACACTCCTTTTATACTTGCCCAGGTTTCCATCGCCCCCGCAAAACCACTTATAGCTGTGGTGGCCGTGATGATTTCTATTGCAAGGCATGGGGATGTGAAACATCAGGCTCTGCATATTGGGAGCCCAGCTCCTCATGGGACTATATTGTTGTTAAAAGTAATTATGCATATGGGGGTGATTGGCTTTCTACTATTGACAATTGCAAGGCCAGCTCTACCACAAAAGGGTGGTGCACCCCACTCAAAATTTCCTTTACTGAGGCAGGTAAAGAGGCCACCGGCTGGAGCGCCGGATACTCTTGGGGCCTGCGCCTGTATCAATCGGGCTATGATACCGGGTTCCTTTTTTCCATCAAACTCCAAAAGGAGCCTGTTAACGCTCATGCCCCTGTGGCTGTTGGCCCCAATGTGCTTGTTCAAAAGCCCTCTCTTCCTGCCCTACCTGCCAACCCTCCCAACAATTCATCCATGACTCTTTTACCTTTACCTATGTTTCCTACTTTTCCCCCTCCACCCCTCTCCACCCGGGATACTATTACCAACCTCATTACTAAGACCTATGAGGTCCTCAACGCCACCCGATCAGATCTAGGACCCTGCTGGCTATGTTATCATTCCACCCCTCCCTTCTATGAAGGAGTGGCAGTCGATTTGCCCTACTCCCGGACCTCCAACCCTGCAGACTGCAGGTGGCAACAAGCACCTGAGTCCCGATTAACACTCTCCCAGGTTACGGGACAGGGCAGATGCCTGATCACTGCCAGAGCCAAACCCTCATCCTACCTGCAGCCTTTCTGTAACACCACTGATTTTCTCCACAGCACAGACACCTCCGAATACATCCTTCCCACCAACGACACCTGGTGGGCCTGCACCGATGGCCTAACTCCTTGCATTTCCCTAGAGCTTAACATGGCTGCTTCCCCGCTGTTCTGTATTCTAGTTCAAGTTATTCCTCGCCTAACATATTACTCCCAGAAACAGTTTTCTGCCCTGTGGGAAGGTGTACCAGCCCAAGAGATGTCTCTCCCTAGACAAAAACGAGAGCCTATCTCAACCATCACCTTAGCTGTTCTGTTAGGATTAGGAACCGCAGGGGCAGGGACAGGCATAGCGTCCATGGTTTTAACCAATAAACACTATTCTGAACTTAGGGCCTCCATAGACGAGGATATAGAACAACTAGAGAAAGGCATTTCCGCCCTGGAAACATCTCTCACTTCCCTTTCTGAGGTTGTCCTACAAAACCGCCGAGGGTTAGATTTGCTGTTCCTCCAGCAAGGAGGCCTGTGTGCGGCCCTCAAGGAAGAATGTTGTTTTTATACTGATCACACCGGGGTCGCTAGAGATAGCATGGCCAAAGTAAGAGAAGGATTAGAAAAGCGTAAGCGAGAAAGAGAAAAGGAGCTTGGTTGGTTTCAAACATGGTTTTCCACCTCTCCATGGCTCACCACCTTGCTTCCCTCCCTCCTCGGACCACTGGTCGGCCTAATTATCATCTTAACCTTTGGACCATGGGCCTTCTCGCGACTAAAGCGGTTTGTTCAAACACAGCTCAGAGAAAGCTCGGAGAAGCGCATTCAGGTCCATTATCATCGGCTAGACCTAGAGGACAGGGGCATCGCCCCTAGCCCCCCTGCACATTCCCCAAATCTCAGGCGGGGATGCTAATGTGCTTGGGACATGGGCTCAAGTGTTGAGGAGCAAAGAGGGCACAGCCAGGACTGTGCGAGGTAAGGACTCGGTGGAGTCCTCCGATAAGCCTGAGTACCCCGGCGGCATACTCCATTGCATGGCGGTTGCGCAGAAATCCCTTTCCGACCCCACTCAAAACTGCGCCTTTCCAGTAAGCTCAGGGGCCGAGGGGACGCCCACGGTTCCTGATGCCGCCTCCAGGAAAATGTCCTTGTGGGATGGAGCCCCTGTCGCCCCTCTAAGTCTCCTCAGCTCGTGCTTGGTCCTAAATAAAAGTAAAGGGAGGAGATTTCAGGGACCGAGACCCTGACTTGAGCCTCTGGCTGGAAGCCACCATAGAAAACATGCTATTGAGCCTCTGGCTGGAAGCCACCATAGAAAACATGCTAAGAAACCAACCATTGAGTCAGCACCACCTTGGTTGCACTAGATGGCCCGGTTCATAGAGCAATAATAATAGATAATTCTTGAGAATAAACCTACCAGAACGTCCTACAGTCAAGTCTCTTAGCAACCCAGGTAGGACCCAGTGTATAGGAACATTTTGTGGTCAGGTCACTTAGCAACTCTCCCCTATAGCATGACCAGTAACCTTTTCACCCTGCCAACGTCCTGCTACCCCAAGCCAACTTCCTACAGGTGCTGAAGAACTGCCCCCTCCTGCTCCAAGATTGCCCCCTCCTGCTTTAAGAGTATATAAGTGTGTGAAAAATCAAAATAAATTGGCAGCTTGAACAGACTCCCATTTGTCTTGCTGTCCTCTTTGCGTCTCCCTTTCCCTTCATTCTCTCTCGTAGGTGGTCTCCCCTGTTGATGTCCTGCGGGTCGGGACAGTAGAGTGCTAGCCTTGTGGAAAAAGAAGCCAGTGAAAATGTTCAGACCCTTACTTCAAGCCACAGGAAGGTAGGCAGGCAAGCAGACAATGAGAAATATTGAATACTGTAAGGCAATATAATATATATTAACAGTGGGCTCGGAATGAGGACTAGTATTAAAGTCCTTGCCAGGCACACATGAAACCCTCGGTTCAATTTCCAGCACCATGTATACAGAAGAAGCTAGAAGTAGCATTGTGGAAAAAAGTTGTAGTGTACTAGCCTTGAGTAAGAGGAAGCCAAAGACAGTGTTTAAACCCTGAGTTCAAGCCACAGGGAGGGACGTAGGCAGGTCGGCCGGCAGGCAATGACAAATATTATTTCCTTTAAGGCAATAATAAATATTAACAGTGGGCTTCGAATGTGGCCAGTAGTGGAGAGCTTGCCTAGCATAGATGGAGCCCTGGGTTCAATTTCTCAACACCATATATGCAGAAGAAGTTAGACATAGCATTGTGATTCAAGTGGTAGACTGCTAGCATTCATTAAAAAGAAACCAGAGACAGTGCCGAGATCCTGGGTTCAATCCCAAGGCAGGCAGGCAGGCAATGAGAAAATTTGTATTCATTAAGGAAATATTAAATATTAACATTGGGCTGTGAATGTGTCCTAGTAGTAGAGTGCTTCTCTAGCATACCTCAAGCCCTTGTTTCAATTCCTGAGCACCACATATACAGAAGAAGCTAGAAGTAGCATTGTGGCTCAAGTGGTAGAGTGCTAGCCTTGAGGAAAAAGAATCCAGAGAAAATGTTCAGTCCCTTACTTCAAGCCACAGGCAGGTACACAGGCAAGCAGGCAGGCAGGCAATGCGAAATGTTGTATCCTTTAAGGCAATATTAAATATTAACAGTAACTGGGAATGAGGCCTAGTAGTGAAGTTCTTGCCTAGGACACTTGAACCCTAGATTAAGTTTCCAGCACCATGTATGTAGAAGATGCTAGAAGTTGCATTGTGGATCAAGTGGTCGTGTGCTAGCCTTGATTAAAAAGAAAACATAGACAGTGCTTAGACCCTGTGTTCAAGCCCCAGGAAGGCAGTCAGGCAATGAGAAATTTTGCATCCTTTAAGGCAATATTAAATATTGACTGTGGACTGTGAATGTGGCCTAGTATTGGAATGCTTTCCTAGCATACATGAAGCCCTTGTTTCAATTCCTGAGCACCACATATACAGAAGAAGCTAGAAGTAGCATTGTGGCTCAAGTGGTAGAGTGCTAGCCTTGAGGAAAAAGAATCCAGAGAAAATGTTCAGTCCCTTACTTCAAGCCACAGGCAGGTACACAGGCAAGCAGGCAGGCAGGCATCCTTTAAGGCAATATTAAATATTGACTGTGGACTGTGAATGTGGCCTAGTATTGGAATGCTTTCCTAGCATACATGAAGCCCTTGTTTCAATTCCTCAGCACCACATATACAGAAGAAGCTGTA
The DNA here is from genome assembly GCF_023159225.1 of Perognathus longimembris pacificus. Lineage (NCBI taxonomy): Eukaryota > Metazoa > Chordata > Mammalia > Rodentia > Heteromyidae > Perognathus > Perognathus longimembris. The sequence goes on along the minus strand of NC_063188.1, from coordinate 69,734,173 downwards.
AGTAGTATTGTGGCTCAAGTGGTAGAGTGCTAGCATAGAGGAAAAAACCCCGGAGACAGTATTCAGACTCTGACTTCAAGACACAGGCAGGGAGTCAGGCAGGCAGGCAGGAAAGCAATGAGAAATATTGTATTCTTTAAGGCAATATAAATTATTAACAATGGGCTATGAATGTGGCCCAGTAGTGTCGTGCTTGCCAAGTGTATATGGAGCCCTGGGTTCAATTCCTCAGCACCACATATACAGAAGAAGCTGGAAGTAATATTCTGGCTCAAGTGGTCGAGTGCTAGGCTTGAATAAAAAGAAGCCAGACTCAGTGCTCAGACTCTTAGTTCAAGCCCCAGGCAGGCAGGCAGGCAAGCAATGGAAATATTGTATCCTTTGAGGCAATATTAAATATTAACAGTGTGCTGGGAATGTGGCCTAGTAGTCGATTGGTTGTCTAGCATATATGACGCCCTGGGTTCAATTCCTCAGCACCACATATGCAAAAGAACCTGGAAGTAACATTGTGGCTCAAGTGGTAGAGTGATAGCTTTGAATAAAAAGAAGCCAGAGTCAGTGCTCACAACCTTAATTCAAGACCCAGGCAGTCTGTAGGCAGGCAATAGAAGTATTTTATCCTCAAGGAACTATTAAATATTAACAGTGGGCTGGTAATGTGGCATAATGTTAGGGTGCCTGCTGACCATACATGACACCTTGTCTTCAATTACTAAGGCCACATATACAGAATAAGCTGGATGTAGCACTGTGGCTCAAGTGGTAGAGTAGTAGCAATGACTAAAAAAAAACAGACCATGAACAGACCCTGATTTCAAGACCCAGGCAGCTAGGCAGGCAGGCAGCCAGAAATATGGTATTCTTTAAGGCAATATTAAATATCAATAGTACAGTTGGAATGTGGCCTAGTAGTAGAGTGGTTCCCTAGCATACATGAAGCCCTGGGTCCAATTCCTCAGCACCATACATACAGCAGAAAATGGCAGTAGCATTTCAGCTAAAGTGGTATAGTGCCAGCGTTGACTAAAAAGATGCCAGACAGTGCTCACTCCCTGAGTTCAAGCCCCAGACAGGCAGGTAATGACAAATAATGTAACCTTTGATGAAATATTAAATATTAATAGTGGGCTGCGAATGTAGCCTAGTAGCAGAGTGCTTAAATAGCACAAATGAAGCCCTTTGTTCCATTTTCAGTACCACATATACAGAAGACACTGGAAGTAGTATTGTGGCTCAAGTGGTAGAGTGCTTGCCTTGACTAAAAAGAAGCCAGAGACAGTTCTCAGACCCTGAGTTCAAGCCCCAGGCAGGCAGGCAATCAATAAGAAATATTTGATCCTTCAAGGCTATATTAAATATTAACAGGGGGCTGGGAATTTGGCCTAGTAGTTGAGTGCTTGTATAGCATACATGGAGGCCTGGGTTAAAGTCCTGAGCAGCAAATACAAAAAAGAAGGTGGAAGTAGCATTGCGCTTTAAGTGATAAAGTGCTAGCTTTCAGTAAAAAGAATCTAGAGACAGTGTTCAAACCCTGAGTTCAAGCCACAGGCAGGGAGGCATACAATGGGAAATATTGTATCCTTTAAGGCAATATTAAATATTAAGAGGGGGTGGGAATGTGGCCTAGTACTAGAGTGCTTGCCTAGCATACTTAAAGCCCTTGTTTCAATTCCTGAGCACCACATATACAGAAGAAGCTGAAAGTAGCATTGTGGCTCAAGTGGTAAAATACTAGCATAGAGAAAAATAATCCAGAGACTGTTCAGACCCTAACATTAAGATACAGGCAGGGAGGCAGGCAGGCAGGCAGGAAATGAGGCAATGAGAAATATTGTATCCTTTAAGGCAATATTAAATATTACCAGTGGGCTGGAAATGTATCCTAGTAGTAGAGTGGTTGCCTAGCGTTTATGAAGTCCTGGGTTCAATTCTTCAGCACCACATATGCAAAAGAAGCTGGAAGTAACATTGTGGCTCCAGTGGTAGAGTGCTTGCCTTGAATAAAAAGAAACCAGAGGTAGTGCTCACAGCCTTAATTCAAGACCCAGGCAGTCAGGTAGGCAGGCAATGGTAATATTTTTTCTCAAGGAAATATTAAATATTAACAGTGGGCTCCAAAAATACTGGATTGGACTTGTGGGACACTCGGGCTGAGGACTGAGGGATTTCAAAACATGCTGCTGGCTCTTTTAAACGGGCTGCTAGGGACAGGAGCAGATTTTTCGCTGCCTAGGGCAGATGGACTCATGTGTGGTTCCCGCCGCGGCTTCATGGCTAGTGGGCCAGGTGATCCAGCGCTACAGAGAGGCGCTGGGGGTGGTGGTGGCCGTGGTGCTGACAGCGGTCGAGGCTCGGCAGTTCCTGGGGCTGGCGCAGTGCACCCGGCAGAGGCGGCAAGTGGGAACCCAATCTGACGCGAGCCTGGCGGGGAGTGGTGGGGCCGGTTTAGTCCAAATGTGCCCTCGCCTTGGAGCCAAGTGCGGGGCAGCAGCGGAGGTGGGAGGCCAGCGGCGTGCTGAACAGGTGCTGCTGTCCGGCCGGGGGCGCCCCCCCCCCCAGGGTTCCGGGTCCCAAATTGCGAATGGTGGTCCCAGACACGTAGGATGCATGGACGACGTCAGCGCTGGTGGCGGCGCCGGTGGCGGCGTGCAGAGAGCGCCCCTCCCGGGTCTCCAGCGTGAAGCAGGTGTTGCTGGATCCTCGCGCTGTTTCTGGCACGGCGGCGGCTGAGGAAGAAGGGAGCCCCCAAGCGGTGGCGGCGGCCCCGAAGAGTGGAGGGGGGTGGCACCATATGGTGCGGCGAGCACGGAGCCATGGTTATGGGGGTGGGCGCGGGGGGCGGTGAGGGCTGCACTGAGCCCCCAGAGCGGCGCGGCTGCCGCCGGAGCCCTCAGTGGCCATGGGCGATAGGTTTGGGGTGGCCACTTTCCGCCCTCACCCCAGGTGATGAGCGTGCCAAATCCCCCAAGGCTGGGCAGGGGCTTAAAGATGTCTTGCAGTGTTAAGCCATGCCAAGTGTCTGTGTTCTGTTCATGTCCTGTCTCCAAAATGGTTTTTCAAAATATGGCTTCTTCATTTCCTTGCCAGATAAACTGTGAAAGTTTTTGTTTCCTAGGAAAGGTTTTTTTTTTGCCTTTTAACTGATCACATGGTTCTAAAAATATGGACAAAAAATATCATTTTGCCACTGGAATTCCAGAAAACTTACATGGCCAATCATAAAACAATTTTAAGAGCACTCAAAGCTTGTACACAACCGTGTCTGTGTATGTGTCTGTCTGTCTTATCTGTCTGAGGGTAAAAGTATATAAAATCTATCATCATGGTTTAAGAATTACTGCCTTTTTAACTACTACATTAACTCGCTTAAAACTCTTTTAAGATCGAGGGATCAGAATTGTTTTATACAAATGTGACTATTAACCTAAATTTTCCTGATCCAAAAAATTAACATTTTGCTTCACAGAATACAGGTTAAAAAATGTGGGCTAGCCGTGTGGATTTTGTGACTAGGAAAATCTTTTTAACCTGCTTGAACCAGAAGGGCATCAGCCTCCAAAAGCCAGAGAATACTCAGAGCAACCAACCAGGAAATACTGGGGGATTTCAAATGTCGTCTTTAAACAGTCTGTGTAAAATCTCACAGGAGGTGTGACAGCCTGTCCAGTTGACTCTTGAGATCCTACTACAGCCTTACCCAGATACAAACCATCTCTCCTGCTGGCCTGCTAATTTTGGATGGAAGACACAGCCACTTCAGATCCACCAAAGTTGAGACTTTTACATTGTCCTGACCTTTTGCCTTCCTAATTATTATTCATTGTGCTCTGTTCTGCCTGCTGGTAAGATCAAATGGTATGATTTAAATTAATGGCACATGGATCTCATTCAGTCTGCTGTTCTCTAAGTGTTATGACAGAACTCTGACAAGCAGTAGTTGGTCAATTCTCGACAAGTCACAGGTGGGGCTCTGTTCCTATTGTTCTCCTGGTTGCTTTAATTGGATATTAAAAGGGCTTTTATGGCTAGAACTCCTTGGATCGCAGTTTGAAGCCAGCCTGGGCAGAAAATCTCTCTAAAACTCCATCTCCCAATTAACCAGCAAAGAGCCAGACTGGAAGCTTGGCTCAAGAGAACCAGAGAAATGCTGAAAGCAGCACCGTGGCTCAAGTGGTAGAGCACTAGCCTCAAGCAGAAGTACTCAGGGACAGTGCTCAGGCCCTGAGTTCAAACTTCATAAATGCCGATGGGAGCATGCCATCCCAGCAACAAGCGCCTGGACTCCTGGAACTCAGCCAGTCCAGGAAACAGGGATATGGAGAGGAGTAGAGGAGAATGACATTACATCCTAAATGGAGTCTCCTTGTCTCGCCCTTTCAAAACTAATCAGAGCTGGGAGATCAGAAGGAATAGTTGTACCTACCCAATGCCCATACCTGTCCATTTTCCTTTTCCTGCCAGTTGTATATATGTATATAAATTTATTTTAGCCTCTGACTGGCTACTCCAAACTGGACCACTATCCCTAAACACTTCCTTCAGCTATCCTTCCTTCCTTGTAATTGGCCACAATTGGGATCATGTTCTGAATGGAACATTTCTGGCTTATGCCCAGGGTATGTTCTCCTAAGTCATTCATGTTAACTAGCCCTGTGAACTTGGCAGCCTTTTGCCTGACCTTTTCAAAAGCCTCTTTTAACACAATAACATCCCTCACTGAGGTCACCACCTGGGAACTTGCAGTTCAAGGCCATCATCCTTCTACACTTCTGTGCCCAACGAAGATCTGGACCCTGCAGGCCCCATCCCTAGGGACTTCCTGATGTGCCCAAGCTACAGGAGCTGGCCACAGGAGACCATGACACCCTCTGGCCCTAATAACCATTCTTGTAGTAATGATGAGGACTTTTACCAACCCAACTGGAAGGTACCAGGCAAATCAGGGGCCCCTGACTACTTCGCCCCCTTTCAGCAGGAAGTAGTTCCAGAAGAAATGACCTTTGCCCATACTCCCAGCCTGGTGCCCTCCTGTGTCATTTTTATTTATTTTTAATTTTTATTTTTAATTTTTTTATTTTTTGGCCAGTCCTGGGCCTTGGACTCAGGGCCTGAGCACCTTCCCTGGCTTCTTCCCGCTCAAGGCTAGCAGTCTGCGACCTGAGCCACAGCGCCCCTTCTGGCCATTTTCCATATATGTGGTGCTGGGGAATCAAACCAAGAGCTTCATGTGTATGAGGCAAGCACTCTTGCCACTAGGCCATATTCCCAGCCCTCCTGTGTCATTTTTATAAACAATAAGGGGGGGAACAGCCCCCATGACCAGTTAAGGACAGCTATGCTTACATTAAATATCTTAAATTTACACAAAAAATTTTAAATATTCTCAGATCAGTGCAGAAAGGAGCTTTGTATGTGCCTTTCCTGATTGGGAAACCAAGGCCAGAGCACTTGCTCTGGAGAAGTCTTCTTGTTCTCTCTAGAAAAACAAGAACCGTGCTGGATTTCTTCTACTCTTCCATGGAAATATGGGAAACCTGCCTGCGTGAAATGTACTCACACAACTGGAAGCCCTCCGGTCTTAGCATTTTCAGAATCATAATAATTAATAATTGTTGGGCTCTGGCTATACCTTTAAGGGGCAGTCCCGAGAGGCCTGCCTCTTCTCCCACTCTGAGACTGCTTGGCTGTTATCCACTCCTACCCCCTTCCGGGTCCAGAACTGGAAGAGGTAGCAGACCAGCCCCGCCTTCCGCCTCAGCCAGGTGTGTGTGAAAATGGCGCCGGGCCAGGCCCAAGGGGCGGTCCTATGGGATGTGATGTCCACCCATAGAGGAAGTTCTGTGACATCACTATGATGGGCAGCTTATCAGCCTATCGCTAGTATGCAGTTAGTCCCTCCCCTTCCTGCTGCCATTACTGTTATATAAACCCCTCCCCTGAGTAAAACCAGTGGAAGTTCCAGAAGCTTACCCCGAAACGCACGTGTGACTCCCGTGTCGTTCATTAAGTGTGTGAGGGGAGGAGGGGCGTCTCGCGACTGCACACCACCTAGGTTTGCACATTGGGGCGCACTCCAGCTTTCTGCCCGGGGTCCCAACAAATAATAACAATAATAATTAAATACATATTGGGTGGTAAAGTACAGAAGAAGGAAGATATAGCGAAGAAAATGTGAAGGGAGCCTTCCGTGGGATGGCAGGGCTATTAAGGAATAAGATGTTTTCATTGCAAGTAATGTAACTTTAGCCTCATTAGTCCTACAGAAAATGAATTGTGCCTGCCACTGGTAGCTCACACCAGTTCCTCAGGAGACAGAGATCTGAGGATCATAGTTCAAAGCCAGCCAGCTAAGGGACAGCACCCAGAGCTGTGAGTTCAAGCCCCAGGATGGAACCAAAAAAACAAAAACCCTCAAATAGGTTGACAATTTAATAAGATCAGTTAACATTCATAATTATTACAAAGATCATCCAAAAGGTAATGCCAGTTGAAGGAATGTTCAACTCTTATCCCAAGGTCAAGCAGGAGACGCTGGATGATTTTTTTCTTAGATGGCCTATGAACATCATGCTGGGGTTATTCAATTAATGTATGCTGAATTTTAGTGGCCTTTAATTGAAAAACAAAAAAAAATACTGGACAGCAGTCACACAATTCACTTAGGTCCTTTTACCAAAGCTAGCATATGACTCCTTGCCATTATTAGTATGGAATATTTTCTCATGAAATTGAAGAAGAAAAAAATATATCCTTAACAAAACCCAATCCATCCAGATTAGACTTCACTCATCAAGACTAATGATTTTGGGGCTAGAAACATAGCTGAGTGGCAGGGGACTTGGCAAGCCTGAGGAAAACTCAGGGTTCGATCCCCACCTTTGGAAACTAAAAGTAAATAATTAAAAAAGTAAGAAGCTGGGTACTGGTGGCTCAAGCCTGTCCCCCTAGCTACTCAGGAGGCTGAGATCTGGAGGATTGCAGTTCAAAGCCAGCTTGGGCAGGGAAGTCCGTAAGCCTCTCAGCACCAATGAACCACCAGAAAATTTGAAGTGATGCTGTGGCTCAAGAGATAGAGAGCTAGCCTAGAAAACCCCAGGCCTTGAGTTCAAATCCCAGGAATGGCCAAACAACAAGAGTGGTAGTGAGGATAAAGAGGGTAGCCCCTCTCCATGAGGGGTGGGGAGGGGGGGTGGTGGACTGGGACTCATGGCACCTTGTGAGCATGTGGTTGTGGTCCATCATGGCCACGAGGAGTTTCAGTGTGAATGCGGGGACAGGGCCATACTGGATGAGGACCTGGGCAAACCTGCAGCACACAAATGCCAGGCCCTCCGTGCATTTCCTTAGTCCAGTACCCCCAAAACACACCCACTAGAAACTGACAGCCAGTGGCTCACTCCTGGCATTCCATCTACTCAAGAGGATAAGATCTAAGGATCAGGGTTCAACAAAATCCAGGACATGAAATTCTGTGAGACTCTCATCTCCAATGAACCCACCAAAAAACCGGAAGTGGCACTGTGGCTCCAGTGGTAGAGCACTAGCCTTGAGCTGAAGAGTTCAGGGACAGCACCCAGGACATGAGTTCAAGTCCTGTGACTGAAAAAAATGTAGACAAAGCCAAGAACAAGGGACAACGTGAAGAGATGGTAACGGCACACATGTGGAGCAGCTGAACTGAGTCTACAGACCTTGCTTACCATTTTGGTTCTGAACCGGAGATACCAATGGAGGCAGGACATAGCAGATGGCCTGCAAGGAAGAAGGACAGAAGTTTGAATCTGAGGGAATGATGTCAAATACAGAGACAGAATATAAAAAGAAAAATGGGGGCACTGGATTCCCAGGGCTTATGCCTGTCATCATAGCTACTCAGGAGGCTTAGATTTGGGGATCAAAGTGGATGCCAACCTGGGCAGGAAAGTCCATGAGATTCTTTTTTTTTTTGCCAGTCGTGGCCCTTGAACTCAGGGCCTGAGCACTGTCCCTGGCCTCTTTTTGCTCAAGGCTAGCATTCTGCCACTTGAGCCACAACGCCACTTCTGGCCGTTTTCTATATATGTGGTGCTGGGGAATCTAACCTAGGGCTTCATATATACAAGGCAAGCACTCTTGCACTAGGCCATATTCCCAGCCCCTCCATGAGATTCTTATCTCAAATGAACCAGCAAAAACAGCCAAGAGTGGTGCTGTGGCAAAAGCCAGAGGTGGTGCTGTGGCAGTAAGTGGTAGAGTGCTGCCTTGAGAAAAAGAGCTCAGGGACAGCACCCAGGCCATAAGTTCAAGTCCCACAACCAACAAATAAACAAGGGTGATTGGAATGGGGGCCAAAAAGCACGCTAAAATGAATGCAGACATAAAACCTTAGGTCAAAGCCCAAACAAGACACTCTAGACTTGAACTTGAAACCTTCCTACCTCAGTATCCCAAGTCCCAGACTACAGGTATGTCCCACCATGCTTGTCTGTCTGCTGCCTAGTTTCTAAGCCCTGATTCTTAGAAAAATCTAGAAGCTAAGCTACTGCAGCATACAGGAGTCTATTTAGTGTCCTTGGATTTGAATGCCTTCTCCCAGTTAGGATGCCAGACCTGACCAAAAAAAAAAAAATATGACAAGAAGAAATGCTAATCCCCAGGCCCCGGATCAACACAAACTCAAGGTAACTCATGGAGAAGCTGGGTTCTCAGGGCAAGGGCTAACTACTTGGGATCTCCATCCAATTGAGCATCAATTGGCAACTTTGAATTCGCTGTATGAAATTTCTAACCATGTTCCGGGACTTTTGGTTCAGGAGTCTTCATGTATTCTATTAGTCTCAGCCAAAATGTCAATTAAAACATCTGCCCCAGCACTGGTATTCCAAAGAATTGTCTTATAAAATGAGAATTTTGCATTCTTGCCCTTGCTCTCCTAACAGGTGCTATGCTTATGACAACTAGTGATCGTGCACTGTTGAAATTATATTTCTAGCCCAATGCAATATGCGTCATATTTATTAACACTGGATCATAACAAAATGGCCACAGGTGGTTGTTCAATGAAGCATGAGAATCAGCCAGCAACATGACACCTGAGGAATAGCTTAAAGACTAAGAACTCACTGCTATAAAAACATAACCAAGAGGGGTTCCATTTATGGTGGTGTTTTGGGGGGTTCGGTCTCTCTGACAACAATAATAATGGTCACAGAAAATACAAAAAAAAAAGCACAAAAATATATGTAGATAGAGTCAGGCTCTAGTAGCTCTCGCCTCATCCCAGCTACTAAGGAGGCTGAGATCTGGAGGATCATGGTTCAAAGCCAGCCCAGGCAGCAAAGTCTATGAGACTCTTATCTCCAATGAACCACCAGAATACCAGAAGTGGTGCTGTGACTCAACTGGTAGAGCACCAGCCATGAGTGAAAGAGCTCAAGGACAGCACACATGCCCTGAGTTCAATCCCCATGACTGACAAAGAAAATTAAAGTCTCACTGATTTTATTCTGAAGTTTGATCCTTTATCCTCAGATCTTATCTTCCTGCATCGCTGGGATTATAGAAGTGTTCACTAGCGCGAGGCATAAAGGGTTTGTCTGAACGTCATTTTCAGTGGAGAGCTTTGTAGGCTTACTGCTGGAATGAAGGTTTGAATTCAGGTTCACACTCATGGGTGGGGAGCTAAGTGTGGAGGCTAGGAGATGCTCACTCAGAGAAGGCACAGAGGAAAGATGGGGCTCCAACGCCCCCTGCTGGGCAAAGCTCTTCCTGAACAACCACCAAGCACTGACTATGAAGTGGCAGTCTTTCAGAAAGTCAGGGTACTGGATCACAGTTTCAAATGTGGACAAGGTGACCTTGATAAACTCCTCGAATGCTGCGAGCCCTGGGAATACAGTTAGTCATCATGCTTCGCGCTTGTCTGAATTTATTTTTCTGCCAGTTGTGGAATTTGAACTCAGGGCCTGGGCACTGTTGCTGAGCTCTTTTGCTCAAGTTTAGTGCTCTACCACTTGAGCCACAGCACCACTTCTGATTTTCTGGTGGTTCATTGGAGATCAGAGTCTCAAGGCATTCCTGCCTGGAGCTGGCTTTGAACTGTGATCCTCAGATCTCGACCTCCTGAGTAGCTGGAATGACAGGCATGACCACAGGTACCCCGATTTCCACCTGCATGTTCTAAATGTCACTGTTAGTTGTTTCATACATAAGCACAAAAATCTGGGCTGGTCACCAATTGCTCTGTGGATGTTCATTTTTCCTGAGTCAATTGACTTAATGTGACTCTGAAAAACATGACACCCTTAATGAGCAGAGGCAGCAAACTAATGCTGAATGAAAATACAGCTACAACACAATATTGTATAAGGTACATAACATTTCATATAAACACTATCCTATGGGTGCTGGTGGACCATGGCTCCAAGCCAGCCCAGGCAAGAAAGACTCTGAGACTCTTCTCTCCAACTGACCACCAAAAAGCAGGGAGTAGGGCTATGGCTAACAGTGGTGGAGTGCCAACCTTTAGTGATAAAGCTCAGGGACAGTGCCCAAGCCACAAGCCCCAAGACTGACCAAAAAAAGAATAAAAATCAACATGGAAGAGTGTCATCATCTAATGAGATACAAACAATAATACAAACAACAGTGGAAAAAGCAAGCCTACATGACTAACAATTGGAAATCATTTGTATCCCATTCTCCCAACCTTATCTGAAATATGTGATGTGAAAATATCACAATACCAAGCTCCATAAATTGCACAATCAGACATATGCATGGGAAAGGAGCATCTAGCACACAAAATGCATTATTTGGGACAAATTTTGGGACAAATTTTCTTAGAGTCAACAGATAAAAACATAAGACAATTAAATGCCATTGAATTTTTTTAATAACCATACACCAACATCAGGTTCAAATGGCAGAGGAAAAAAAGAAAAACAACAGGGCTCATGTTTTCCATGGGTACTCGATGCCAGTACCCTTGGCTCCTTCCTGTTATCCCATCAACCCAGGAGCCTGAGATCAGAGGATTGAGAAGAGTCTCATGAACTTTCCCACCTGGGCTGGCTTTGAACCACGATAATCAGATCACATCTTCCTGAGGAGCTAGGATGAAAGCATTATGCCCCACTGGATGTGAACAGGATATTTTCAGGGTCAAGATCAGGTACATTGCTGAGTGTGTTTGCTTACGACTGAAATCCCAGTTCTGTGCAAGGTAAGACACTGGGAGAATTGTGGGTCAAGGCAAGTCTGGGCAAAAAAGTTAACAAGATCCCTCTCTCCCCTCCCCCCCATTGCAACCTCTAAATTGGGCATGGTGGCGACTGTCTGTAATTCCAGCTGACTGAGAGAGGAATTGTTTTGAGAATTACAAGTTGAGAGCAACTGGGGCACAAAGAAATTAAAATTCAACACTCTATCTTAAAAATAAAGTAAAATAATAAAGATAAAGGCTTGGTGTGTGTATTTGTGAGTAAGCACAAGGGCCCTGAATTCAAATGCCAGACTTGCCAAAAAATTAAAAAAAATAGTGTTGCACGTATTATTTCTGTTCAGGGATCCCAAGTTTTGCACCTGCCAGAATGACCAACCTCTGTAGGCTTTTGAACTATTTTGTGCAAGTTACATGACTCCAGGTTTATCCCCCAAACCCACAATTCTGCTCACATTTATTACAAAATTGCTTTTGATTTCATAGCAGCAGTTTAAGCACAGGCAATCCAGCCCTAAACAATTATTTGCAATAGTCAGCCAGCTGACAGTGCTGGAGTTTCGTAGTTTCCATTCAGTTAATAGAACTAGCTGTAGGTAGGACTTAAAATATAATAATGTCTTTTATGAATGAGACAGAATCCCTCTCTTCTTTTCCTTTATGTTACATTTTCAAAAATATAAGAGTCACACAGTACTTGCTTATCTTATTTTGTAGACTTTAATTTCAAGATTGGAAGAGCAGGGTTTTGGTACTGGGGCTTCAACTCAGGCCCTTGATGCTGCCCTTTAGCTTATGTGTGCATGGACTTTCCTGCCCAGGCTGGCTTTGAACCATGATCTTTGGATCTCTTAGCCTCCTGAGTAGCTGGACAGGGGTGAGCTACCAGCACCTGGCAAAGGGACCATGATTTTTTTGCCAGTCCTGGGCCTTGGACTCAGGGCCTGAGCACTGTCCCTGGCTTCTTCCAGCTCAAGGCTAGCACTCTGCCACTTGAGCCACAGCGCCGCTTCTGGCCGTTTTCTGTATATGTGGTGCTGGGGAATCGAACCTAGGGCAAAGGGACCATTTTAAACCTTCATGTCACTGCTTCCAAAGGAAGATGTTACCCCAGCAACATTACTTTTTAAACCACACATTGTGCACTCAGGGCATTAGTTCAAGCCCCAAGACCAGCACCAAAAAGAAAAAGAAAGAAAGAAAAGGAGGGAGGCCTTATAGTTGCTAAAATAATCAAAAAGTTATGTCACCAAAAAGGCAATTATCATAAGTACAATTCTTAACATGCTATGTATTCCTATTATTTATTTATTTGCTCTTCAGAGTCTTTTTTAAAAAGCATTTCCAGATCTTCTAAAATAAAATGAACCAGCAAGCTTATTGTAAATTGCACTTTTCTGTTCCAGGGAATAAATCTGATTTGGCTGTGTTTGGTGAGATTCCTGCCCCACAGAAACTCACTTTCCAAGTTGATTTCATCTGATACAAAACTAAATGTGATGCTTTGCTAACTTCCCAAATCACACAAGAATCAAATATATGAGCCTTAAAATCTAGCAATGGTGTCAGGTGCCAGTGGTTCACGCCTGCCATCCTAGCTACTCAGGAGACTGAGATCTAGAAGATGATGGTTCAAAGCCATCCCAGGCAGGAAAGTCCATGAGATTTTTATATCCAGTCAACCACCGAAAAACCAGAAGTGGCGCTGTGACTCAAGTGGTAGAGTGCTAGTGTTGAGCAAAAGGAGCTCAGGGACAGTGCTCAGGCCCTGAGTTCAAGCCCCAAAACCTGAGAGGAGAGGGGAGTGGAGGGGAAGGGAGGAGAGAGGAGAGGAGAGGAGAAGGGAGGAGAGGAGAAGGGAGGAGAGGAGAGGAGAGGAGAGGAGAGGAGACACTCTTGCATATTATAGATTAACAGAAGAAATGGATCAACAAGGTGACAAGGTTTTAATTCACCGCAGCAAAATGCAATCATGATTCATTGCTTGCTTTTATCATTCTCAACAAATTCAGTTATCACACGATCCAAATTCAAAACAGAAGCCATGTGCCCATGGCTCAGGCCTACAATCCCAGCTACTCAGGAGGCTGTGATCTGAAGAATCATAGTTCAAAGCCAGCCCGGGCAGGGAAGTCTGTGAGACACTTTTCTCCAACGAACCACCAGAAAACCAGATACTGGTATTAAAATGTATGCGTTCTTCCAAAACAAAAACTGCAAAGAACCAATAGCCCCCTCATCAAGTGGGCTAAAGACTTACAAAGAAACTTCTCTGATGAGGAAATGAGAATGGCCAATAGACATATGAAAAAATGCTCTACATCACTGGCCATAAAGGAAATGCAAATAAAAACAACATTGAGATTCCATCTCACCCCAGCAAGAATGTCATATATCAAGAAAACTAATAATAACAATTGTTGGAGGGGATGTGGCCAAAAGGGAACCCTACTTCATTGTTAGTGGGAATGTAAACTGGTTCAGCCACTCTGGCAAGCAGTATGGAGATTCCTCAGACGGCTCAATATAGAACTCCCCTATGACCCAGCAGCCCCACTGTTGGGTATCTATCCAAAAGACCACAAACAAAATCACAGTAATGTCACCAGCACAACAATGTTCATTGCAGCACAATTTGTCACAGCGAGAATCTGGAACCAACCCAGATGCCCCTCAGTAGACGAATGGATCAGGAAAATGTGGTACATATACACAATGGAATTTTATGCCTCTATCAGAAAGAATGACATTGCCCCATTTGTAAGGAAATGGAAGGACTTGGAAAAAGTTATACTAAGTGAAGTGAGCCAGACCCAAAGAAACATGGACTCTATGGCCTCCCTTATTGGGAATAATTAGTACAGGTTTAGGCAAGTCATAGCAGAGCATCACAAGGCCCAATAGCTATACCCTTATGAACACATAAGATGATGCTAAGTGAAATGAACTCCATGTTATGGAAACAATTGTTATATCAGAGTTGTAACTACTTTCAACGTCCTATGTGTATCTGTAGCTTCTGTTACTGATGATGTTCTTGTATCACCTTCCTGTGGTTGTACCTACACTATCTCTGTAATCTTATCTAAGTATATTGGAAACCGTGTTTACTGGTATTGGAAGTAGGAAATTCAAAGGGAATACCAAATTTGAGAGACACGGGGTAAAATTAGAGAAACAACTACAAAAGCAATACTTGAAAACTGTTTGGTGTAAGTGCACTGAACACCTCCGGGTGGGGGGAATGGAAAGGGGGGAGGGAAGAGGGTATGAGGGACAAGGTAACAAAGAGTACAAGAAATGTATCCAATGCCTAACGTATGAAACTGTAACCTTCTGTACATCAGTTTGATAATAAATATTTGAATAAAAAAAGTATGCGTTCGTGGAGGATTGGTTTTTTATTATTATTTTTATCAGGTCTTTCTACCCAACCACTGGGATGTCGCTCCATTTATTTCATGATACTTTTTTTCCTGTAAAATTTTTCTACCTTTCTTTTTTCCCTTTGGCTTCATTAACAAACGCAAACTGTGATGGCTGGCACCAGTAGCTCATGCTCATAATCCTAGCTGTGAGGCTTTCAGTTCAAAGCCAGCATGAGGTATAACAGTCTCCCAGGGCTCAAGAACTCTGAACCTAGGGTTCACAATGGGCTCACCAATGTCTCAATTCCCTGAGATCAGGTGCAAGATATTTCTTTGGTCAGTCGTGGGGCTTGAAATTGGGCCTGGGTACAGTCCTTGAGCTCTTTTGCTCAAGGCTAGTACTTTATCACTTTGAACAACAACTCTATCTCCAGTTTTCTGGTGGTCCATTTGAGAGATGAATCTCAGAGACTTTCCTTCATTGGCTGGTTTTGAACCACAGTCCTCAGATCTCAGCCTCCTGAATAGCTGGGATTATAGGTGTGCGCCATGGTGCCTAGAAAGTGCGAGAATGATGAGTCAACATTCTTCTGGGGGGAGGATCCAGCTTACAGTTCATCCTGCTAACCTCAAGTCATAACAATGACCAACACAATGGAGCTCTGTTTTTCAGCTACTACAAAAAGGAAAAAGATGACTGCTCCACCCAGTACTTCTAGAAATGGAAGGTTAAGCTGTCAAACTTATGGGAACATTTTCCCCCCAGTGTTTGCGTGACCACTAGTAGCTACTACAAATATGACAACAGATTGCCTGTGTAAAACTCTGAAGTTCTAACACACACACACACACACACACACACACACACACACACACACACATTAAAATTGACATCACTGCTTTTCCTATAGCATGAGTTCAAAACAGAACTTGCAGGGAATGAGAATCATTAGGAAAGGGAATTGGGAAGAACAGGGAAAGAAAGGTGAAGATAAAGTACTTTAGGTAAGGAAATGGAATAATTAAATCCAATAAAACTACCTTAGAAAGGGAGGAGCGGGAACCAGGGTTGGTAGTTCACACCTGTAATCTCACCTACTAAGGAGGATGGGATCTGAGAACCAAGGTTCAAAGCCAGCCCTGACAAGAAAGCACACTGAGAGTCATATCTCAAATTAACCAGAATAAAGCTGGAGGTGGAAGCAAGGCTCAAGTGGTAGAGCACCAATAATCAGAAAAAGCCAAATGAGAGCTGAAGGTTCTGATTTCAAGCCTCATTTTCTACACACACACACACACACACACACACACACACACACACACGCACACGTACACACACAAGTGCCACTATCTACTGACTAATGATCCTATAGATTGAAAATCAGGAATTCTTATATAAAATTACTTGCCACAGTTTTATTTGTATTTATTGTCAAAGTGATGTACAGGGGGGTTACAATTTCACACGTAAGGCCATAGGTACATTTCTTGTACAATTTGTTACCTCCTCCCTCATTTCACCCTGTCCCCTTCCCCCTTTCCCTCTCTCCCCATGAGTTGTTCAGTTGGTTTACACCAAATGATTTTGTAAGTATTGCTTTTGGAGTCATTTGTCTTTTTATCCTTTCCCTCTCAATTTTGATATTCTCTTTCCCTTCCCTAGTTCTAATACCAGTATATACAGTATCCAGGGTACTCAGATGAGTTACAGTGATAGCACAGGGACAACCACAGGAAGAGGATACAAGAGGATCATCATCAACACCAAAAAATCCTCCATTTCACATGGCATGTTGAAAGTAATGACAACAGTGATATAACACTCATTTCCATAACATGGAGTTCATTTCACTTAGCATCATCTTATGTGTTCATAAGGGCATAGCTATTGGGCTCTTGTGAAATGCATATGAAATCCAGGTGCCAGTATCTCAAGCCTATCATCCTAACTACTCAGGAGGCTGAGATCAGAGGATCTCAGTTCAAAGCCAGCCTGGGCAGGAAAGTCCATGAGCCTCTTATCTCCAGTTAGCCACCAGAAAACCAAAAGTGTTGCTGTGGCTCAAAGTGGTAGACAGTTATCCTTGAGCAAAAGAAGCTCAGGGACAATGCCTAGGCTCCACGGCAGACAAACAACAAAAAAAATAAGAAGAAGAAAAAGTAATCTATTTCCACTCTGTTCAGCATGGGTCAGTCCTGGGTCTTGGACTCAGGGCCTGAGCACCATCCCTGGCTTCTTCCCGCTCAAGGCTAGCACTCTGCCACCTGAGCCACAGTGCCCCATCTGGCCCTTTTCCATATATGTGGTGCTGGGGAATCGAACCGAGAGCTTCATGTGTAGGAGGCAAGCACTCTTGCCACTAGGCCATATTCCCAGGCCCGGATCAAAGTCTTGAAGTAAGAAAAAGAAAGGTGGATCACAGTTCAGCTGGATCAGCCATATATCAAACCTATCTGAAAAATAACCAACAGACAAAGGACTAGAGGCATAACACAGTGGTAGATTGCCTGCCTAGCAAGCACAAGGCCTTAAATTCAAACCTCAAGACCAGCAAAAACAGAAAAAAAGAAAATACTTACCTCAAGAACAGGCACATTATCCTGGAGCTTGGTGGTATGGGAGGCCAGTAGGATGATCATCTGAGCTACCTTCAAGGATCTACAAAAGAGAGAGCACAGAACACAGGGTCAGGAAAGCAGGGAGGGAGGCAGGGAAGGACCAGAAGGGAAAAGATGTGCATGGGACAAAAAAAGGAGAGAAGTCAAGGCTGGTTTGGGGGAATAGAGTCATTTGGTTGAGCTGCAAAGGCTACCAGAACCTTCTAATGCTTGACCTTACTTGTGCTTTTCTGTCTGTCATGCTGCACCCACAGAAAGCAGGAAGAGCCAGGCGTTTGTGGCTTTCACCTGTCACCCCACATCCTTCTGAGGCACAAACAGGCAGATGACAGTCCAGGCCAACCCAAAGAATACACTTAAGATTTCATTCAAAAATCAATAAATGTAAAAACAGTTGCAAATTTAGCTCATAAGAGTGCAAAACACAGCGCTACAAAAAAAATGGGAGTGAGAGGGGAGAGCTGTAGATCACAATCCCATATGGCTGTAAATAACTGTGTTGCTGCCTCACACCTGTCATCTTCAAGAGGTTGAGATCTGAGGACCAAGTTTTGAAGCCAGCTCAGGGGAAAACAAACCTGAGAGACTCTTATCTCCAAATAACCAGCAAAAAGAGGTGTGGCTCACATGGTTCAGTACCAGACTTGAGTGGACCAGAGATCCCAAGTTCAAATCCCACTTTTGGCACATAGACTAACTAATCTATTTCAAAACAAATACACAACCATTTTTTGAAGTTTCTAGGACTCTCCATAATCTCAGACTTGTATTTAGAACATTCAGGATAATGGCTCTCTTTTAACTTTTGAAGTTTATAGTCAAACAGTCTCCAGAAATGGCCCAAGTCAGAATTATCATTGCTCCATAGTATGTGCACATTGAGGACTGCACTCGTGGCTTCACACAGGCTGCAGTGACTTCCTAAAATGGTGAGGCACACTTTACATGTACTTACACATCCCAGTTTGGAGTGATCCAGAAATGCTGGGTAAGCAGGTGGAACTAGAATAAAAATTAAGCATTGTATATTCAGTCCACTGACCACCACCTAAAAAGGAACAGTTAAGTGAATAACTCAGACTAAGAGGTAAATGGTTGCCCACAGGAGGGAGCTAAAAATTTACAAATAGGCAAAAAGCGCATGCAGGATATGGAGGAAGGTCAAAGCAGAACCTATGGGCTCATGCCTGTAATCCCAGCTCCTCAGGAAGCTAAGATCAGAAGATCCAGGTTCAAAGACAGCTCAAGCAGACACATCTAAGAGACTCCCATCTCACATGAAGCAACAAAAAAGCTGCAAGAAGAGATCAGGCTCAAGCAATAGAGCTCCAGGATCGAGAAAGCCAAGGGAGGACAGGAGGCTCTGAGGTCAAGCCCTAGTACTGGCACTGAAACAAGGCACTAGAATGTTCCCAGGACCTACCAGGAGGGAGTGGAGGAGGCATGTGGCTGTATCTTTGTGAGTTAACACCACACACAAATAGCACAGGAGGTTGACCCTGGTACAGGAGGCCACCAGGGTCTTCTCGGTGGAGTCTGTCTGTGAGCAGGCTTGCTGCAGGAACTCATTCCAGCTCTACTCTTTCAGACAGCAACTTCTTGGCTGGAACAGGAAAGAAGCAGAGGAAAAGGGCAAAATCACAGCCCATGTCTCATCCACTCCCTGTCATCACAACCACAATCAAAGCCACTGGTGCTCACATCTGTCATCCTAGCCACTCAGGAGGCTGACATCTAGAGGAGTGAGGTTTGAGGCCAGCCGGAGCAGGAAAAGTTGGTGAGACTATTTAACTGCCATAAACCACACAAAACAAGCTGGAAATGGCACTGTGGCTCGAGTGGTAGAGTACTATCTCTGAGCAAAAGAAGCTCACGGACAGTGCCCAGGCCCTGAGTTTGAGCCCCACAGCCAATGAAAGAAACACTGGACAGAGATAGACATATTACATGGTAACCTCCTTGTATGACCTTTTCAAACCCAGAAAAAATAAAAAATTTTAAATGTTACCAAAACAAAAATCAACTATGAGTACATAACCACAATTATAAATCCTAATAAGAAAAAACAATGAAGATCAAAAACAACTTTCAGTTTTGTAACTATGAACATTATTTCATTCATTGACTTGCCACTATTCTTTTCTCGGTGCATATTTCTTTTTTGTACCTGTCCTTGGGCTTGAACTCTAGCCCTGGGCACTGTCCCTGAGCTTCTTTTGCTCAAGGCTAGTGCTCTATCACTTGAGTCACAGAGCCACTTCCGATTTCCTGGGAGTTCACTGGAGATAAGTCTCACGGGGTTTCCTGCCTCAGCTGTAATTGTGGTTCTCAGATGTCAGCTGGGACTACAGGTGTGAGCCACAGTGTCTGGCTGCCTATTTCTTATATAGACAAGTACTCCTGAGTGCTCGCTCTCCTCGTTTAGAGGAGGGTTTTTCTGTGGGGAGTTCAGAGCAAGGTCCTCATAAGGATTTACAGCCACAGTGCTGGTTCTTTCCCCCTTCCCTCCCCCCCGGCCTGTATATATCCCCTCCTCTCAGATCTTTGACTTTTCTTTTTTTGTTCTGTTTTGGTTTTTGCCAGTCCTGGGGCTTGAACTCAGGGCCAGAGCACTGTCCTTGGCTTCTTTTTGCTCAAGGCTAGCACTCTACCACTTGAGCCACAGCACCACTTCCGGCTTTTTCTATATATGTGGTACTGAGGAATCAAACCCAGGGCTTCATGTATACAAGGTGAGCACTTTTACCATCTGGCCATATTCCCAGCCCCACAGTGCTGGTTCTTGGGGTCAGACGAGAACTTGAAAATATGAAAGAGTTGATTAAGTGGTATTCAGTTTTCCAAAGTTCTAGCCTAAGCCCTGTGCCAGCCTTCTGCAAAATAAAGCTAAAGGACAGAACTCAAGTTCTGGGACTCGCACAAATAATAATAATAATTATTATTACATTCAGGAAAATGTTAGGGTATAATAAAGATCTAGATTCTCATCAAAATACAAAGCTTTTAACTAACTTCTATTTACATAACTCTGATTTTTGGGTGCCTTTGAGGTTATTCCCTGGGTAACTTATTGTATCTTTCATTTACAAATTTCAGGTTATTTTCTATATGTGTTTTAAATAGAAACCTTAAAATACTGGTTGTGTTATTTTTTACACGTGGGCTTGTATAGGAAGGATAAACATAATAAAATAGATCAAGTACTTCATAAGCGGTGAAAAATATGTACAGCTTTATTTCAGAAAACACTTGAAAGGGAACTTTCAAATTTGCACTGGTGACAACAAGGAATAAGTGAATATATTTATGATTCCATGGGCTTCTTTGCTATACTTTTCAGTTTTCCACATAATAGAAATGCAATAACAAAAAGAAATGCAATCAAGGCAGGCACAGTAGCTCACTCCTGTAATCCTAGCTGTCCTGAGAGGTTGAAAGGATTTGTGGTTCAAGGCCAGCTGGGGATAAAGAAGATTGGCTGGACCCCATTTCAACCAAGAAAGGCTGAGCACTGTGGCACATGCTTATCATCTCAGGCACACAGGAATGTAAATAGGAGGATTACAATACAGGAAAGCCTGGACAGAGAAGTCTACAAGACTCCATGGTAAGAGAAGCAGCTGAGTGTGGGAGTCTGAGCCTATTACACCAGAAAGCAAACAGCAGGAATATCCCACTCCAGGTCTAAGAGAAAAATGACACTCCCTAATCAAAAATAGAGAGTCAACAGGGCTTCAGGTGTGGCTCACACAAGCAACCACTGGTACTTGAGTTCAAACACAACTACTGCCAAGAGGAAAACAAAATCAAAGACAAAGGACTGGGTACCTAGCTCAAGTGGTAGAGTACCTGCCTAGCATGCAGAGACCCCGAGTTCAAAACCCCACATGGTCAAAGAAACAAAGGTCAGACATTCATCCATCATAGACCCCCTTATAGCTTTTCCATTTGACATAGCTGAGGAGAAACATGGATTCATTTCATTGTCCCCCATTGGTACTCTTAAGGCACAATTCAGTGGGATTTTCTGTAGAAGGGAAATAACAATTTTCATGAGCAGAATATAAAGATTTAAAAATAAATATTGAAATCCAGGCACCAGTGGCTCATGCCTGCCATCCTAGCTACTCAGGAGGCTGAAATCTAAGGATGACAGTTCAAAGCCAGCCTGGGCAGGAAAGTCTGTGAGACTCTTATCTCCAATAAACCACCAGAAAAGCAGAAGTGGTGCTATGGCTCAAGTGGTTGAGGACTAGCCTTCAGCAAAAGAGCTCAAGGCAGCACCCAGGCCCTGATTTCAAGCCCTACAACTGGCAAAAATAAAAATTTTAAATGTTTTTTAAAAAGCTAACATAGTCTGAAAGAGCGGCATACTTGCTAGCCACTTGGCTGATCGTTTGCTTGTCAACTCTGAAGGCTCTTCAAAAATTCCCTGGAATCTTGGAGCCCAGAATATTCCATGATGGTTCTGCTACTAAACAGGAGAAAGCCAAGGTAACACTGTAACACTGTAACACTGTAACACATGTAGCACTGAAACTCTCTCTCTGGTTATAGATTCAAATCACAAAGTTGAACACACACAAAAAGTAATAATAATAAAGTATCAGGCACTGGTGGCTCAAGCCTATCCTCCTAGTTACTCAGGAGGCTAAGATCTGGAGGATCGCAGTCTAAAGCCAGCCTTGGCAGAAAAGTCCATGAGACTATTCTTCCAAAGAACTAGCAAAATGCTGGAAGTGGTGCTCAAGTGGTAGAGCGCCAGCCTTAAGCACAAAAGCTCAGGGTCAGAGCCCAGGCCCTGTGTACATTCCAGAACAGGGCAGGGGAAAAAAATCTGTAAACTGACAGGTAAGCAGTTAGGAAGTGAAAATTAGTGGCTTACCTTGCCTGGAGAAATGTCACAAAGCACCTTGTCCAGGGTGTGGAGATGGTGTAATCCAGCAATCACATCAGCACCAAATGCTCAGACCACATCTTCCAGAAGGTTTTCGTCCTGAGCAATACCTGTCTCAGAAGGAGTGGGGTATAAGTCATCTCCATAACTCACCACCATATTAATGAAAGAGTGAAACAGGGTACCACAGCTGTAATCCCAGCTACTCAAGGAAGCTGAGATCTGAGGGTTACAGTTCAAAGGCAGCTTAAGTCAATATGTAGGTTTCCCATTTCATAAATACCTATTATTCCTTGGTTTAAAAATTCCAGTATCCAAACTGTATATCTTTATCTTCCCTTTGTGCCAGTAGTGGAATTTGAACTCAGGTACTTGAGTTCTTATTTTCTGCTCAATGCTTAGACACACAACTTGATCCACACCTTGAAGTCCTGACTTTTGATTGCTCATTGGATAAGAGTCTTTCAGATTTGAGTGCAGGTGTTTCTTCCGACTTCCATCCTTACTTGGCATACTGTTCATGTACGTAAGCCTTCTTTCTTCATTTCATGTCTTTTACTTTTCAGTATACATATTTCTTTTGTATTTTGTTAAACATTGTCTCCCCAAACCAGATTTTTAATATTATTTGAGTTGAAATATACTTACATGTTTGCACAAGGCTCAATTGATGTTTATACAGACTTGAGCTCACTGTTGCAAAAGATTAATCGTAATACTATAATTTTTCTGGGGGTATTTGTCCCAATTGACACCTTCCTACGGCATCTGATCTGCTATGTGGTAGAGCTTTTGTAGTTCCCTATCATCCCATGGAGGCATGGCCTGGATTCCTTGCCACTCCCTGTGCATTAAACTGTTCCCTGTACATCCAGTAAGATTCTCTTGTACAGCTCCAGCTCACTCTGTGTTTTACGCAATTCAGGACCCATGATGGGGTCTGGGGCATCAAATTGCAGGTAGAACAAAACACAAAGCATTTAGGATTAGCTCATTGTAAAACAAAATCGAAAACAGGCATTTTAATAAAGTTAAGCAAGTAAACAGAAGGAACATTTTACAACAATCAGGGGAAAAAAAGAATGGAGATTTTCCCAAGGAGGGGAGAGGGAGTCTCTACTTCTAGATCTTCCTCTAAGTTTCCTTTAGGAAGAAATTCTAGGTCAGAGTCCTCAATGGGATCTACCTCCTCATTAAAGAAATGATTTTCTTCCTGAGTTAAGGGGGGGGAGGCACAGATTCTAGTTTCTCAATGTGACATTGATTCTCCTGCTTCAGGATAGATTTTTCCAGGTATTTTGTGAGGACAGATTCACTTTCCTCAACGGAATCTAGCTTTTGGATGTCATTTGTTAGTTCTCCCTAGCATAGACTGGGGGCATTTTCCCCTAGCCCCATGGGTGCTACTTTATCAGGCATAGCCAGAGGGGTGCTGACTGGATTTGTTGGGAGCCAATTTAGGCAGACTGTGAATATCAAAGGAAGACATTTTGGACCATCTTCTTTTTCCTCCGGGAAAGCTGTTGGTTCATCGGTGTCATTTTTGGGGTTCAGAACACATGGGATAGCCACAGGACTCAAAACCTGTTTGATATTTTCTACCAATGGAACAAACCCTTCTCTGTTCACAGGTTTTCTGGAGTCCAGGGATGTCTCCAGATCTTCATTGGTCACCATCACAGACATCACTGATGGGTTCTTTATCTGGAGGTAGGGACAAGCACCTCTATGGTGACCCAAACTTAAAAATGGAAATAGGTAGAGGATCCCTAGAGTGGACACTACAAGTTCACATGTAACTAAAGTTGCAGGAGGATCTAATGGAGGAAGCTGTAGAATTTGACTTTGAACTGAGCACTGATGAGAAAGAAGGGAGAGACTTTATAATAACTGGCTATGGCTGAGTACGTTCAAAAAAAGCGAACAGAGATTACCTGGGAAAGAAAGTTCATAAAAGCACATTTTGCCAATCTGGATAGTGCTAAGTGCTCCTGGACAATCAGGCCCAAGTCTAGAGATACAGGTTCCATCCCGACGAACAAGCTCTGAGGCATCCAAACAAGGACATCTTCCTCTTTTTCTTGGTCTCCCTGGTCACACATTGTTCCAGCTCATCAAAAAGAATGTGTAAGCAGAAAAGCAGGTTTGAGGAGGGCATGATGAGCTTGAGATAGTGCCTAAGTTATTTCAGGGTATCACAGTTCTAATGCTCATAGAAGTTGTCAGGGTAGAAGTCCATCCACATCGTGAGGAGGCAACGTACTTAATTTACTAAGGTACAGCTATTCTTATTCTCAGAGGAGATATTTACTGATACACAGTTACCTACCCTGTATGTTCATGTAGATCCTAAATGAGCTTTGGTCTCTCTTCCGTCACCACAAATCAGAATCTATTGAGGACTTTCTACTACATTATCCTTTACACGAACTACTTACCTTAACAAGCAACAGCTGTTCTTAATCTAGAAGGGATATTCCCTGATATACAGCTGCCAACCTCGTTCATAACTGTAGCTCATAAATGAGCTTGCATCTCTCCACCCTCACCACTAACCAGATTCTTTTCAGGAGTTTCCAGTACAATAACCATTCCAAGAAGTACTTAATTTACTAAGCTACTGCTATTCTTATTCTCAGAGGAGATATTTACTAATATACAGTTACTTACCCTGTATGTTCATGTAGTTCCTAAATGAGTTTGCATTTCTCTTCCCTCACCACAAAGCAGATTCTATTGAGGAGTTTCCAGTACATTAACCATTCGAAGAAGTCCTTAATTTACTAAGCTACTGTTATTCTTATTCTCAGAGGAGATATTTACTGATATACAGTTAGCTACCCTGTATGTTCATGCAGTTCCTAAATGAGCTTTCATCTCTCTTAACTCACCACCAAACAGATTCTATTAGGAGTTTCCAGTACATAAAACTTTCCAAGAAGTACTTAATTTACTAAGCTACTGATATTCTTAATGTCAGAGAGATATTTACTGATATACAGTTAGCTAGCCTGTATCTTCATGTAGTTCTTAAATGAGCTTTCATCTCTCTTCCCTCACCACGAAGCAGATTCTATTGAAGAGGTTCCAGTACATTAACCTTTCCACGAACTACGTAATTTAACAAGGAGCAGCTGTTCTTAATCTAGAATGGATATTCCTTGATATACAGCTGCCTACTCCGTTCGTAAGTGTAGTGCGTAAATAAGCTTTCATCTCTCTTCCCTCACGACCTACCAGATTCTTATGAGGAGATTCCAGTTCATTAACCATTCCAAGTAGTACTTAATTTACTAAGCTACTGTGATTCTTACACTCAGAGGAGATATTTACTGATAAACAGTTACCTACACTGTATGTTCATGTAGTTCATAAATGACCATTCATCTCTCTTCACTCACCACAAAGCAGATTCTATTGAGGATTTTCCAGTACATTAACCTTTCCATGAAGTACTTACCATAACAAGGATCAGCTGTTCTTAATCTAGAATGGAAATTCACTGATATACACCTGACAACCCCGTTCATAAGTGTAGTTCATAAATGAGCCTTCATTTCTCTTCCCTCACCAATAAGCAGATTCTTTTGAGGAGTTTCCAGTACATTAAACATTCCAAGTACTTAATTTACTAAGCTACTGCTATTCTTATTCTCAGAGTAGATATTTATTGATATACAGTTACCTACCATGTATGTTCATGTAGTTCTTAAATGAGCTTTCATCTCTCTTCCCTCAAGACAAACAGATTCTATTGAGGAATTTCCAGTACATTAACATTTCCACCAACTACTTACCTTAACAAGCAACAGCTGTTATTAATCTAGAAGGGATATTCCCTGATATACAGCTGCCAACCCCGTTGTTAAGTGTAGTTCCTAAATGAGCTTTCGTCTCTCTTCCCTCACCACCAGCCAGATTCTTTTGAGGAGTTTTCAGTACATTACCATTCGAAGAAGTACTTAATTTACGAAGCTACTGCTTTATTTTTTTAGAGGAGATATTTACTGATATACATTTACCTACCCTGTATGTTCAAGTAGTTCCTAAATGAGCTTTCTTCTCACTTCCCTAACCGCAAAGCAGATTCTATTGAGGAGTTTCCAGTACATTAACCTTTCCACGACTACTTACCTTAACAAGAAAAAGCTTTTCTTAATCTAGAATGGATATTCCCTGATATACAGCTGCCAACCCCGTTCTTATGTGCAGTTCCTAAATGACCTTTCATCTCTGTTCCCTCACCACCAATCAGATTCTTTTGAGGAGTTTCCAGTACATTAACCATTACAAGAAGTACTTACTTTACGAAGCTACTGTTATTCTTATTCTCAGAGGAGATATTCACTGATATACACTTACCTACCCTGTATGTTTATGTAGTTCATAAATGAGCTCTCATCTCTCTACCCTCGAAACCAACCAGCTTCTTTTGAGGAGTTTCCAGTACATTAACCATTCCAAGAAGTACTTAATTTACTAAGCTCCTGCTATTCTTCTTCTCAGATGAGATATTTACATATATACAGTTACCTACCCTATATGTTCATGTAGTTCCTAAATGAGCTTTAATCTCTCTTTCCTCACCACCAACCCGATTCTTTTGAGGAGTTTCCAGTACCTTAACCATTCCAAGAAGAACTTAATTTACTATGCTATTGCTATTCTTATTCTCAGAGGAGATATTTACTGATATACAGTTACCTACCCTGTATGTTCATGTAGTTCCTAAAGTAGCTTTCATTTCTCTTCCCTCACAACCAACCCGATTCTTGTGAGGATTTTCCAGTACATTAACCGTTCCAAGAAATACTTAGTTTAGTAAGCTATTGCTATTCTTATTCTCAGAGGAGATATTTACTGATATACTGTTACCTACCCTGTATGTTCATGTATTTCCTAAATGAGCTTTCATCTCTCTTCCCTCATCACCAACCAGAATCTTCTGAGGCGTTTCCAGTACATTAACCATTCCAAGAAATATTTAATTTACTAAGCTACTGCTATTTTCATTCTCAGAGGAGAAATTTACTGATATACAGTTACCTACGCTGTATGTTCATGTAGTTCCTAAATGAATTTCATCTCTCTTCCTTCACCACAAAGAAGATTCTATTGAGGAGTTTCCAGTACATTAACCTTTCCACGAACTACTTAACTTAACAAGGAACAGCTGTTCGTAATCTAGAAGGGAAATTCCCTGACATATAGGTGCCAACCCCGTTCGTAAGTGTAGTTCGTAAATGAGTTTTCATCTCTCCTCCCTCACCACAAACCAGATTCTATTGAGGAGGTTCCAGTACATTAACCTTTCCCCGAACTACATACCTTAACAAGGAACAGCTGTTCTTAATCTAGAAGGGATATTCCCTGATATACAGTTGCCAACCCAATTCGTAATTGAAGTTCCTAAAAGAGATTTCATCTCTCTTCCCTCACTAAAAACCAGATTCTTTTGAGGAGTTCCCAGTACATTAAGCATTCCAAGAAGTACTTAATTTACTAAGCTACTTCTATTCTTATTCTCAGATGAGATATTTACTGATATACAGTTACTTACGCAGTACGTTCCTGTAGTTCCTATAATCGCTGTTTTCTCTCTTGCCTCACCACAAAGCAGAGTCTTTGAGGTGGTTCCAGTACAGTAACAATTCAAAGAAGTACTTAATTTACTAAGCTACTGCTATTATTAGTCTCAGAGAAGACATTTACTGATATACAGTTACCTACCCAGTATGTTCATGGAGTTCCTAAAATTGATTTTTTCTCTCTTACCTCACCACAAAGCAGATTATTTTTGGAGTTTAAAGTACATTCACCTTTCCACGAACTATTTACCTTAACAAGCAACAGCCGTTCTTAATCTAGAAGGGATATTCCCTGATATACAGCTGCCAACCCCGTTCGTAAGTGTAGTTCATAAATGAGCTTGCATCTCTCTTCCCCCACCACCAACCAGATCTTTTCAGGAGTTTCCAGTACATTAACCATTCCAAGAAGTACTTAATTTACTAAGCTACTGCTATTCTTATTCTCAGAGGAGATATTTACTGATATAGTTATCTACCCTGTATGTTCATGTCGTTCATAAATGAGCTTCCTTCTCTCTTCCCTCACAGCAAAGCAGATTCTATTGAGGAGTTTCCAGTACCTTAACATTTCCACGACTACTTACCTTAACAAGCAAAAACATTTCTTAATCTAGAAGGGATATGAGCTGATTTACACCTGCCAACCCCGTTCGTAAGTGTAGCTCTTAAATGAGCTTTCATCTCTCTACCCTCACCACAAACCAGATACTTTTGAGGAGTTTCCAGTACATTAACCTTTCCACCAACTACTTACATTAACAAGGAACATCTGTTCTTAATCTAGAAGGGATATAACCTGATATATGGCTGCCAAACCCGTTCGTGAGTGTAGTTCCTAAATGAGTTTTCATCTCTCTTCCCTCACCACAAACAAGATTCTTACGAGGAATTTCCAGTACATTAACCTTTCCATGAAGTACTTAATTTACTAAGCTACTGCTATTCTTATTCTCAGAGGAGATATTTACTGATATATAGTTACTTACCTTATATGTTCACGTCGTTCATAAATGAGCTTTCATCTCTCTTCCCTCACCACAAAGCAGATTCTATTGAGGAGGTTACAGTACATTAAACTTTCCCCAAAGTACTTACCTTAAGAAGGAACAGCTGTTCTTAATCTAGAAGGGACATTCCCTGATATACAGTTGGCAACCCAATTCTTAATTGAAGTTCCTAAAAGAGATTTCATCTCTCTTCCCTCACTAAAAATCAGTTTCTTTTGACGAGTTTCCAAGACATTTAGCATTCCAAGAAGTACTTAATTTACTAAGCTACTGTTATTCTCAGAGGAGATATTTACAGACCTACTGTTAACTAAACCTGTATGTTCATGTATTTCATAAATGAGCTTTCAACTCTCATCCCTCACCACAAAGCAGAGTCTATTGAGGAGTTTCCAGTACATTAACCATTCGAAGAAGTACTTAATTTACTTAGCTACTGCTATTCTTATTCTCAGAGGAAATATTTACTCATATACAGTTAGCTACCCTGTATGTTCATGTAGTTCCTAAATGAACATATATCTCTCTTCCCTCATCACCAAACAGATTCTATTGAGGAGTTTCCAGTACATTAACCTTTCCAAGTAGTACTTAATTTACTAAGCTACTGCTATTCTTAATCTCAGAGAGATATTTACTGATATACAGTTAAGTAGCCTGGGTCTTCATGTAGTTTTTAAATGGGCTTTCACCTCTCTTTCCTCGCCACAAACCAGATTCTATTGAGGAGGTTCCGGTACATTAACCTTTCCAGAACTACTTACCTTAACAAGCAACAGCTGTTATTAATATAGAAGGGATATTCCCTGATATACAGCTGCCAACCCCATTCGTAAGTGTAGTTCTTCAATGAGCTTTTATCTCTTGCCTCACCACCAACCAGACTCTTTTGAGGAGTTTCCAGAACATTACCAATCCCAAGAAGTCCTTAATTTACTAAGCTACTGCTATACATATTCTCAGAGGAGATATTTACTGATATACAGTTACCTACCTGTATATTCATGTAGTTCCTAAATGAGCTTTCTTCTCTCTTCCCTCACCGCAAAGCAGATTCTATTGAGGAGTTTCCAGTACATTAACCTTTCCACGACTACTTATCTTAATAAGCAAAAGCTTTTCTTAATCTAGAAGGGATATTCCCTGATATACAGCTGCGAACTCCGTTCGTCAGTGTAGTTCTTAATTGAGTTTTCATCTCTCCTCCCTCACCACCAACCAGATTCTTTTCAGGAGTTACCAGTACATTAACCATTCCAAGAAGTACTTAATTTACTAAGCTACTGCTACTCTTATTCTGAGAGGAGATATTTACTGATATACAGGGACCTACCACGTATGTTCATGTAGTTCATAAATGAGCTTTCATCTCTCTTCCCTCACCACCAAACCGATTATTTTGAGGAGTTTCCAGTACTTTAACCATTCCAAGAATTACTTAATTTACTAAGCTACTGCCATTATTATTCTCAGAGGAGGTATTTACTGATATACAGTTACCTACCCTGTATGATCATGTAGTTCATAAATAAGCATTCATCTCTCTTCCCTCACCACCACCCAGATTCTTTTGAGGAGTTTCCAGTACATTAACCATTCCAAGAAGTCCTTAATTTACTAAGCTACTGCCATTATTATTCTCAGAGGAGGTATTTACTGATATACAGTTACCTACCCTGTATGATCATGTAGTTCCTAAAGTAGCTTTAATCTCTCTTCCCTCACTACCAACCAGATACATTTGAAGAGGTTCCAGTACATTAACCCTTCAACCAAATACTTACCTTAACGAGGAACAGCTGTTCTTAATCTAGCAGGGACATTACCTGATGTACAGATGGCAACCCCGTTTGTAAGTGTAGTTCCTAAAGGAGCTTTCATCTCTCTTCGCTCACCACCAACCAGATTCTTTTCAGGAGTTTCGAGTACTTTAACCACTCCAAGAAGTACTTAATTTACTATTGTACTGCTATTCTTATACTGAGAGGACATTGTTACTGATATACAGTTACCGACCCTGTATGTACATCTAGTTCGTAAATGAGCTTTCAGCTCTCTTCTCTCACCACTTACCAGATTCTTTTGCGGAGTTTCCAGTAAATTAACCATTCCAAGAAGTACTTAATTTACTAAGCTACTGCTATTCTTATTCTCAGAGGAGTTATTCACTGATATACATTTACAAACCCTGTATGTTCATGTAGATCCTAAATGGGCTTTCATCTCGCTTCCCTCACCACAAAGCAGATTCTATTCAGGAGTTTCCAGTACATTAACCTTTCCACGAACTACCTACCTTAACAAGGTACCGCTTTTCCTAATCGAGAAGGGATATTACCTGATATACAACTGCCAACCCCGTTCGTAAGTTTAGTTCTTTATAAGCTTTCATCTCTCTTCCCTGACCACCAACCAGATTCATTTGAGGAGTTTTGAGTACATTCAACATTCCAAGAAGTACTTAATTTACTAAGCTATTGCTATTCTTATTCTCAGAGGAGATATTTACGGTTATACAGTTACCTACCCTGTACGTTCATGTAGTCCCTAATTGATCTTTCAAATCTCTTCCCTCACCACAAAGCAGATTCTATTGAGGAGTTTCCAGTACAGTAACCATTCCAAGAAGTACTTAATATACTAAGCTAATGTTATTCTTATTATCAGAAGGGGTATTTACTGATATACAGTTACCTACCCTGTATGTTAATGTAGTTCTAAAAATGAGCTTTCATCTCTCTTCCCTACCAGCAACAAGATTCTTTTGAGGAGTTTCCAGTACATTAACCATTCCAAGAAGTACTTAAATTACTAGGCTACTGCTATTTTTATTCTCAGAGGAGCTATTTACTGATATGCAGTTACTTACCCTGTATGTTCATGTAGTTCCTAAAAGATCTTTAATCTCTCTTCAATCACCACCAACCAGATTCTATTGAGGAGTTTCCAGTACTTTCATTATTCCAAGAAGTATTTAATTTACTAAGCTACTGCTATTCTTTTTCTAAGAGGAGATATTAACTGATATACAGTTACCTACCCTGTATGTTCATGTAGTGCTTAAAACAGTTTTCCTCTCTCTTCCCTCACCACCAACGAGATTCTTTTGAGGAGATTCCAGTACATTAACCACTCCAAGTAGTAGTACATTTACGAAGCTACTGTTATTCTTATTCGCAGAGGAGGTATTGACTGATATACAGTTACCTACCCTGTATGTTCATGTAGTTCCTAAATGATCTTTCATCTCATTTCCCTCACCAACAACCAGATTCTTTTGAGGATTTTCCAGTACATTCATTATTCCAAGAAGTATTTAATTTACTAAGCTACTACTATTCTTATTCTCAGAGGTGATATTTACTGACATACAGTTACCTACCCGGTACGTTCATGTAGTTCGTAAATGAGCTTTCATATCTCTTCCCTGAAAAACAACCACACTATTTTGAGAAATTTCCAGTACATTAACCATTCCAAGAAGTAGTTAATTTACTAAGCTACTGCTATTCTTATTCTCAGAGGATATATTTACTGATTTACAGTTACCTACCATGTACGTTCATGTAGTTCCTAAATGAGATTTCATCACTCTTTCATCTGCACCAACCAGACTCTTTTGAGGAGTTTCCAGTACATTAACCTTTCAGGAACTATTCACCTTAACCAGGAACAGCTGTTCTTAATCTAGAAGGGATATTCCCTGATTGACAGCTGACATCCCCGTTGGTAAGTGTAGTTCCTAACTGAGCTGGCATCTACCTTCCCTAACCACAAAGCAGATTCTAATAAGGAGTTCCCAGTACATTAACATTTCCACGAACTACTTACCTTAACAACGAACAGCTGTTCTTAATCTGGATTGGATATTCCCTGATTTACAGCTGCCAACCCCTTTCGTAAGTGGAAACTCCTCAAAAGGATCTGGTTGATGGTGAGGGAGGAGAAATAAAGCTCATTTAGGACCTACATGAACATACAGGGTAGTTAACAGTATATCAGAAAATAACTATTCTCAGAATAAGAATAGCAGTACCTTAGTAAACTAAGTACTTCTTGTAATGGTTAATGTACTGGAAACTCCTCAAAAGAATCTGGTTGGTGGTGAGGGAAGAGAGATGAAAGCTCATTTAGGAACTACACTTACGAACGGTGTTGGCAGCTGTCCATCACGGAATATCCCCTCTATATTAAGAAAAGCTGTTCCTTGTTAAGGTAAGTAGTTCTTGGAAAGGTTAATGTACTGGAAACTCCTCAATAGAATCTGCTTTGTGGCGAGGGAAGAGAGAGGAAAGCTCATTTAGGAACTACAAGAACATATAGGGTAGGAAACTGTATATCAGTAAATATCTCCTCTGAGATAAGAATAGCAGTAGCTTAGTAAATTAAGTATTTCTTCGAATGGTTAATATACTGGAAACTCCTTAAAAGAATCTGCTTGGTGGTGAGGGAAGAGAGATGAAAGCTCATTTAGTAAATTCACTTACGAACGGAGATGGCAGCGGTATATCAGGGAATATACCTTCTAGATTTAGAGCAGCTGATCCTTGTTAAGGTAAGGAGATCCTGGAGAGGTTAATGTACTCGAAACTCCTCAATAGAATCTGCTTTATGTTGAGGGAAAGGAGCGGAAAGCTCATTTATGAACTACATGAACATTCAGGTTCTCCAAAGTGGTTGTACTAATTTGCACTCGCACCAACAATGGAGAAGGGTTCCTCTTTCCCTACAGCCCCTCCAGCATTTGTTGTTTCCTGAGTTCAGAGTATAGGCCATTCTAACTGGGGTGAGGTAGTATCTCAGGGTTGTTTTAATTGCATTTCCTTTGCTAGCAGGGATGTTGAGCATTTCCTCATATGTTTCTTTGCCATTTTTATATCTTCTCTTGTGAAGTCTCTCTTTAGTTCTTTTGCCCATTTTCTAATAGGTTTATTGGGCTTGGAGGGGCTTAGTTTTTTGAGTTCTCTGTAGATGACCGATATCAGGCCTTTGTCTCTTACTGTGCTGGTAAATATCCTTTCCCATATCGTTGGCTGTCTTTCTATTTTGGTGGCTATGTCCTTAGCTGTGCAGAAACTTTTTAATTTGTAGTAGTCCCATTTGTCGAGTCTTTCCCCTATTTGTTGTGCCCCTGGGACTCTATTCAGGAAGTTCCTTCCTGTGCCTATAAGTTCTATTGTCTTTCCTACTCTGTCCTTCAGTAGTTTCAAGGATTCAGGTCTGATATTTAGGTCCTTGATCCATTTTGAGTTGATCTTGGTGCATGGTGATAGGCTTGGGTCTACTTTGAGTTTTCTGCATATGGCTGCCCAGTTCTCCCAGCACCAGTAGTTGAAGAGGCTATGTTTATTCCATTGTATGTCTTTAGCTCCTTTGTCGAATATCAGTTGGCTGTAAGAGTGCGGTTTTATTTCTGGGTCTTCAATTCTAATCCATTGGTCTTCCTATCTGTTTTTATACCAATAACATGCTGTTTTTGTTATGATGGCCTTGTAGTAGAGCTTGAAGTCTGGTATTGTGATACCTCCTGCACTGCTTTTTTTGCCTAGAATTGCTTTGGCTATTCTAGGTTTTTTGCTGTTCCATATGAATTTATGGATTGGTTTCTCTATTTCAGTGAAGAATGTGGCTGGGATTTTGATAGGTATTGCATTGAATTTCCATAACAATTTGGGCAATATTGCCATTTTCACTATATTGATTCTGCGTACCCATGAGCATGGGAGGTCTTTCCATCTCCTTGTGTCTTCTTTGATTTCCCTTATTAGATTTTTGTAGTTTTCATTGAATAGGTCTGTCACGTCGTTGGTTAAGTTGATCCCTAGGTACTTTATTCTTTTTTTGGCTACTGTAAATGGAATTGTTTCCATAATTTCCTTTTCTGTTTGTCCATTGCTGGTGTACAGAAAAGCTGCTGACTTTTGTGGGTTGATTTTGTATCCTGCTACTTTGCCAAATTGGTTTATTAGGTGTAGGAGTTTGGGTACTGAGTATTTTGGGTCCATCAGATATAAGATCATGTCGTCTGCGAATAGGGATAACTTGATTTCTTCCTTGCCGATGTGGATTCCTTTGATGTCCTCCTCTTGCCTTATTGCTATGGCTAGGGATTCCAGCACTATGTTGAACAGAAGTGGGGAGAGTGGGCATCCTTTTCTTGTTCCTGAGTTTATGGGGAATGATTTAAGTTTCTCTCCATTTAATAGGATATTAGCAGTTGGTCTGTT
Organism: Perognathus longimembris pacificus; assembly: GCF_023159225.1. Taxonomy (NCBI): domain Eukaryota; kingdom Metazoa; phylum Chordata; class Mammalia; order Rodentia; family Heteromyidae; genus Perognathus; species Perognathus longimembris. The sequence continues at coordinate 69,699,261 of NC_063188.1, read as the reverse complement.
GTATATGGCTTTTATTGTTTTGAGGAATGTTCCATCTATTCCTGTTCTCTCCAAAGCTTTTAATAGGTATGGATGTTGTATTTTGTCAAAGGCTTTTTGGGCATCGACTGAGATAACAATGTGATTCTTGATTTTAGCTTTGTTTATGTGGTGAATTACGTTGATTGATTTACGGATGTTGAACCATCGTTGTGACTGAGGGATGAAGCCTACTTGGTCATGATGTATGATATTCTTGATCAATTTCTGGATACTATTAGCTAATATAGTATTGAGGAGCTTTGCGTCTCTGTTCATTAGTGATATTGGTCTGTAGTTCTCTTTTTTTGTTGGATCTTTGCCTGGTTTGGGAATGAGTATGATATTAGCTTCGTAGAATATGTTTGGGATTTCTCCCTCCGTTTCTATTTCGCGGAAGAGTTTGGGGAGTATTGGAATTAGCTCCTCACTAAAGGTTTTGTAGAATTCGTTGGTGAATCCATCTGGGCCTGGGCTTTTCTTAGTAGGGAGGTTCTTGATTACCTCCTGTATCTCACCATAAGTTATTGGTTTATTTAGTTGATTTATTTCTTCTTGGTTCAGTTTGGGCAGTTTGTACTTCTCTAAGAATTGATCCATTTCTGTAAAATTATTGTTTTTTGCTGAGTAGAGGTTTTGGAAATAGCTCCTTATGATTGTTTGAATATCGTGTGTACTTGTTGTAATTTTTCCTGTGGAGTCCCTGATTTTACAAATATGAGTCTCTTCTCTTCTTTTTTTGTAAGTCTTGCAAGGGGTCTGTCAATTTTGTTTATTTTCTCAAAGAACCAGCTTTTAGTCTTATTTATTTGTTGAATGGTCTTTCTATTTTCAATCAGATTCATCTCTTCTTTAATCTTTGTGATCTCTCCCCTCCTAGTCGTTTTAGATTCTGTCATTTCTTGTTTCTCCAGTTGTTTTAGTTTCATCGTGAGGGTATTCACCTGCTCTGCTTCCATTCTTTTAATGTGGGTGCTGAGTGCAATGATCTTGCCCCTCAGTACTGCCTTAGCTGTGTCCCATAGGTTTCTTTGTGATGTGTTTTCTTTGTCATTGTGGCTTATGAATTCGTTGATTTCATCTTTAATTTGATCTGTGGCCCAAGTGTTGGATAGCAGCGTGGGGTTTAGCCTCCAAGAGTGTGTATAGGCTCTGTGGTATCCTTTGTTGTTGAGGGTTACCTTTAATCCACTGTGATCAGATATAATACATGGGATGATGTCAATACTTTTCAATTTGCTGAGGTTCTTTGTGTGGGCTATGACGTGGTCTATTTTGGAATATGATCCATGGGCTGCTGAAAAGAAGGTGTATTGGGTCTCTGTAGGGTGAAAGGTTCTATATAGGTCTGTTAGATCCATTTGGGAAATGGTGTTATTTAGGTCCTCAGCTCCCTTACTAATCCTCTGGGTGTTGGATCTGTCTCTTGGAGAGAGAGGAGTATTAAAGTCACCCACTATGATTGTGTTTGCGTCTATCTTGCTCTGTAATTCTTTGAGAATTTGCTTGACATATGTCGGGCCTCTTTTGTTTGGTGAGTATACATTTATCACCGTGATTTCTTGATTCTGGATTTTTCATTGTATTAATATGTAGTGTCCTTCTTTGTCTTTTTGAGTGGACTTTAAAGAGAAGTCCAGCTTGTCTGAGATCAGCATGGCTACACCTGCTGTTTTGGTGGGTGCACTTGCTTGGTAGATCTTGCTCCATCCTTTCACTTGAAGCCTGTTTTTGTCCCTTGCTGTAAGGTGGGTCTCTTGTAGACAGCAGATGTCAACTTTTTGTTTGTGTATCCATTCTGCCAGTCTGCTCCGCTTTATCGGGGAGTTTACACCATTTATATTTAAAGAGATCAAGGATAAGGGTGTTTTTTCTCCTTCCATTTTCTTGGTGGGCTGTTTTTTCCTCTTTTTTTTCTTGTCTTTAGTGAGCTGGTGTTTCTGCTGGACTTTGGCTATTGAAGTTTCTTTCTGATTCGGTCTGTGTGTCTTTTACGATCTCTGTTGGGTGGGGTTCCCCTCTTAATATTCGCTGTAGGGCTGGTTTTTTATTCACATACTCCTTTAGCTCCTCTTTGTTGTGGAAAGATCTGGTTCTCCCTTCGAATGTGAACTCCAATTTCTCTGGATATTTGATCCGATGTTGTAAATTGTTATTCTGGAGTACTTGGATGGTGTTCTTCCACTCACTTTGAGCTTGGTAAGTTTGTGTGGATAAGTCGGATGTTATTCGAATCCTCTTCCCATTGAAAAAAGTTTCCTTCTTCACTTTGGCTGAATTCAGAATTTGCTCTTTAATCTTGAGGTCTGTAGTCTTGAATATTATGTGCCTTGGGGTGGCTTTCCTGGGGTCTGGCCTGCCAGGTGTCCTATAGGCTTCGGTTACCTGGATGGGGTCCCCTGTGAGATTGGGGAAGTTTTCTGCAATAACTTTCTTGAGAACATTTTTAAGCCCTCTTCTCTGGTATTCGGCTCCTTCTTCTATTCCAATTATGCACAGATTATATCTCTTGTCTTTCTCCATTAGTTCCTGGATTAGTCTTCCCTGAAGCTTCACCTTTTCTTGGAGAGTGGTCATTTTCTGGTTGTTGTCACCTGCTTCATCGTCCAGGCGAGAGATTCTGGATTCTATATGGTCCACTCTTTGTGTTATGGTTTCAATTGAGGAGTTTATGGTTGTCAGAGAGCTATTTGTGGTTGTCATATCAGCTCTGATCGTGGAGATTTCTTCCTTTAAAGAGTTGTATTTTAAGTCTATTTTTTCATGCATTTCAATTCTCAGGATGTGGAGAATTTCTTTAAAGGCAGCTTGCATTGTATCCATTTTTGCTTCCATTTCTTTAAAGCAGGCTTGCATTGTATCCAGTTTTGCTTCCATTTCTTTCTTGGCTTCCTGGGTGTCCTTCCAGATTTCTGCTCTAAATTCCTGGAATTGTTTTCTGTTTTCATTTCTGACGCTTTCGATAATTCCTGTTAACATGGGCTCATTTGCTTTTTTAGTCTCCATCTCCTCTTCAGTCGTGCTGCTTTTTGGAGCTGGTGAGTTGGCTTGCCCTTTGATGAACTGAGTTATGTTTCTTTGTGATTTGCGCATCTGGAGATCTGTGTAGGGCTCCCTTCCCTTCTGTGTAGGCGTGATTACGGCAGCAGGTGCTGCCACTGTGGCCCCGCCCACTAGTGCAGGGTATGCCTACCAGAGTGGGCGCTGTCGCTGGGGACCCCGCCCTCCTGTGCGCTGTGTGTCCACTTCAACAGGCACTTCGGCGGGATATGCCTCCCAGAGCAATTCCCGCGTTGTTGGGTTGTGCTTGCGCCCTCCCGCGAGTCCGTTGGGGGGGGGGCGGTATGTGTGGGGCCCAGTGGGATCGACTGACTGGGTGTGGCTTGGCACCTTCAGACCTCACCTCTGCTGTGAGGGGGGGGACGTGATCAGGCTCAAGTGACCCTGCTGGGCTGGTATTGCCCACCAGCGCCTGTGGTTTTAGTTGTAAGAGTCTGCGCGGTCCAGGCGCATTGGGTGGGGTTTGCACAACCGGCCATCACCCGGCCCCTGTTGGGAAGGGGGCGGGGCCGGTTCTGCCGCTTCAGGAACCTGTGGGGTGTTGGTGCTACTGCGCCCTGCCCCTGATAACTGACTTCCCAGCGCCTGATGGGAACTTCCCCGCTTGATTTGGGGATTCTTTGTTCCCTCAGGGGTGGGGGAGGGGGAGGGAGGAATATCTAGCTTCTTTGTCGGGTTGGGTCTCAGGTAGCTGGTCTCCCGTTGGGGGAGGGGATAATGGGGCACCAACTTTTGCTGCTTTGTGTGTGTGTCCCGCGCAGACTTTGGCCCTCCAGGGGTTGGCTAAGTGTGGTGGTGGCTTCCCTGGTACCCGATTTCTGCTGCGCTGGGTTTCCTTGTCCGAACACAGTGTGGACCCGAACTTATCGTCGCTGCCAGTTGTGTCTTGGTCCGCACCCTGCCTTGTGTCCGTGGGCTCTCCCACTATATGAATTCTGCGCTCCTGGCAGCCTGTCTGCCGATCGCCGGGTTCCCCTTTCCCAGACTGACCCTGTTTGGGCCAGGGTCGGCTGGTGGGGGGAGGGTGCCCCGGTGAATCTCTGGCTCCGTGTAGGTTTTCGGTTCTTCTTTTTTGCTCCTTTTTGTTTTACTGCGTTTCTCCACTGCTTCTGGCTGCTGGTTTTGCTGGGTTCTTGATGGGGTGTTGGGTGTTGGAGTTCCCAGCTCACTATTCCATTGGAGCGAGTTTTGGTGCCTCCCTATTCTATCGACGCCATCTTTCCTCCCATGTAGTTCATAAAAGAGCTTTCATCTCTGTTCTCTCACCACCAACCAGATTCTTTTGAGGAGTTTCCAGTACATTAACCATTCCAAGAAGAACTTAATTTACTAAGCTACTGTTATTCTCAGAGGAGTTATTTACTGATATAGAGTTACCTACACTGTATGTTCACGTAGTTCCAAAATGAGCTTTCATCTCTCTTACCTAACAAAAATCAGAATCTACTGAGGAGTTTCCAGGACATTAACCTTTCCAGGAACTACTTATCTTAACATGGAACAGCTGTTCTTAATCTAGAAGGGATATTCCCTGATAAACAGCTGTCACCCACGTTCGTACGTGTCATTCCAAATGAGCTTTCATCTCTCTTCCCTCAACACCAACCAGATTCTTTTTAGGAGTTTCCAGTACATTATCCATTACAAGACGTACTTAATTTACTAAGCTACTGCTATTCTTATTCTCAGAGTAGATACTTACTGATATACAGTTACCTACCCAGAATGTTCATGTAATTCCTAAATGAGCTTTCAGCTCTCTTCTCTCACCACTAACCAGATTCTTTTGCGGAGTTTCCAGTAAATTAACCATTCCAAGAAGTACTTAATTTACTAAGCTACTGCTATTCTTATTCTCAAAGGAGTTATTCACTGATATACAGTTACAAACCCTGTATGTTCATGTAGTTCCTAAATGAGCTTTCATCTCGCTTCCCTCATCACAAAGCAGATTCTATTCAGGAGTTTCCAGTACATTAACCTTTCCACGAACTACCTACCTTAACAAGGTACAGCTTTTCCTAATCGAGAAGGGATATTACCTGATATACAACTGCCAACCCCGTTCGTAAGTTTAGTACTTAATAAGCTTTCATGTCTCTTCCCTGACCACCAACCAGATTCTTTTGAGGAGTTTCCAGAACATTAACCATTCCAAGAAGTACTTAATATACTCAACTACTAATAGTCTTGTTCTCAGAGGAGATATTTACTGATATACAGTTACCTACACTGTATATTCATGTAGTTCCTAAATGAGCTGTCATCTGTCTTCCCTCACCAAAACGAAGATTCTATTCAGGAGTTTCCAGTACATTAACCATTCCTCGAACTCCATACCTTAACAAGGAAAAGCTGTTCTTAATGTAGAAGGTATATTCCCTGATATACAGCTGCCGACCCCGTTCGTAAGTGTAGTTCCTAAATGTGCATTCATCTCTCTACCCTCACCACCAACCAGATTCATTAGAGGAGTTTTGAGTACATTCAACATTCCAAGAAGTACTTAAATTACTAAGCTATTGCTATTCATATTCTCAGAGGAGATATTTACTGATATACAGTTACCTACCCTGTACGTTCATGTAGTCCCTAATTGATCTTTCAAATCTCTTCCCTCACCACAAAGCAGATTCTATTGAGGAGTTTCCAGTACAGTAACCATTCCAAGAAGTACTTAATTTACTAAGCTAATGTTATTCTTATTATCAGAAGTGATATTTACTGATATACAGTTACCTACCCTGTATGTTAATGTAGTTCTAAAAATGAGCTTTCATCTCTCTTCCCTACCAGCAACAAGATTCTTTTGAGGAGTTTCCAGTACATTAACCATTCCAAGAAGTACTTAAATTACTAGGCTACTGCTATTTTTATTCTCAGAGGAGCTATTTACTGATATGCAGTTACCTACCCTGTATGTTCATGTAGTTCCTAAAAGATCTTTAATCTCTCTTCAATCACCACCAACCAGATTCTATTGAGGAGTTTCCAGTACTTTCATTATTCCAAGAAGTACTTAATTTACTAAGCTACTGCTATTCTTTTTCTAAGATGAGATATTAACTGATATACAGTTACCTACCCTGTATGTTCATGTAGTGCTTAAAACAGCTTTCATCTCTCTTCCCTCACCACCAACGAGATTCTTTTGAGGAGATTCCAGTAAATTAACCATTCCAAGAAGCAGTACATTTACGAAGCTACTGTTATTCTTATTCTCCGAGGAGATATTTACTGATATACAGTTACCTACCCTGTACGTTCATGTAATTCCTAAATAAGCTTTCATCTCTCTTCCCTCACCACCAACCAGATTCTTTTTAGGAGATTCCAGTACATTAACCATTCCAGGAAGTACGTAATTTACTACGCTACTGCTATTCTTATTCTCAGAGGAGACATTTACTGATATACAGTTACCTACCCTGTATGTTCATATATTTCGTAAATGAGCTTTCATCTGTCTTCCTTCACCAAAAAGCAGATTCTATTGAGGAGTTTCCAGTACATTAACCTTTCCTCGAACTACATACCTTAACAAGGAACAGCTCTTCTTAATGTAGAAGTGATATTCCCTGATATACAGCTGAAAACCCCGTTCGTAAGTGTAGTTCCAAAATGTGCTTTCATCTCTCTTCCCTCACTACCAACCAGATTCTTTTGAGGACTTTCCAGTACATTATCCATTCCAAGAAGTACTAATTTACTAAGCTATTGCTATTCTTATTCTCAGAGGAGTTATTTACTGATATACAGTTACCTAACCTATATGTTCATGTAGTCCCCAATTTATCTTTCATCTCTCTTCCCTCCCCAAAGAGCAGATTCTATTGAGGATTTTCCAGTACATTAATCACTCCAAGAAATACGTAATTTATTAAACTACTGCTATTCTTATTCTCAGAGGTGATATTTACTTATATACAGTTACCTACCCTGTATGTTAATGTAGTTCTAAAAATGAGCTTTCATCTCTCTTCCCGCACCACCAACCAGATTCCTTTGAGGAGTTTCCAGTACATTAACCATTCCAAGAAGTACTTAATTTACTAAGCTACTGCTATTCTTATTCTCAGAGGAGGTATTGACTGATATACAGTTACCTACCCTGTATGTTCATGTAGTTACTAATTGATCTCTCATCTCATTTCCCTCACCAACAACCAGATACTTTTGAGGATTTTCCAGTACATTCATTATTCCAAGAAGTACTTAATTTACTAAGCTACTACTATTGTTATTCTCAGAGGTGATATTTACTGACATACAGTTACCTACCCAGTACGTTCATGTAGTTCATAAATGAGTTTTCATATTTCTTCCCTGAAAAACAACCACACTATTTTGAGAACTTTCCAGTTCATTAACCATTCCAAGAAGTAGTTAATTTACTAAGCTACTGCTATTCTTATTCTCAGAGGATATATTTACTGATTTACAGTTACCTACCATGTACGTTCATGTAGTTCCTAAATGATATTTCATCACTCTTCCATCTGCACCAACCAGATTCTTTTGAGGAGTTTCCAGTACATTACCCTTTCAGGATCTATTCACCTTAACCAGGAACAGCTGTTCTTAATCTAGAAGGCATATTCACTGATTGACAGCTGCCATCCCCGTTGGTAAGTGTAGTTCCTAAATGAGCTGGCATCTACCTTCCCTAACCACAAAGCAGATAATAATAAGGAGTTCCCAGTACATTAACCTTTCCACGAACTACTTACCTTAACAACGAACAGCTGTTCTTAATCTGGATTGGATATTCCCTGATTTACAGCTGCCAACCCCATTCGTAAGTGGAGTTCCTAAATGAGCTTTCATCTCTCTTCCCTCACCACCACCCAGATTCTTTTGCGTAGTTTCCAGTACATTAACCCTTCCAAGAAGTACTTAATTTACTAAGCTACTGCTATTCTTATATTCAGAAGAGATATTTACTGATATACTTTTAGCTACCCTGTATGTTCATGTAGTTCCTAAATAGCTATCATCACTCTTCCCTCACCAACAACTACATTCTTTTGAGGAGTATCCAGTATATTAACCATTCCAAGTACTTAATTTACTAAGCTACTTCTATACTTATTATCAGAGGAGATATTTACTGATTAACAGTTACTTACCCTGTATGTTCCTGTATTTCCAATTTGAGCTTTCATCTCTCTCCTGAAACCTCCAACCAGATTCTTTTGAGGAGTTTACAGTAAGTTAACCATTCCAAGAGGTAGTTAATTTACTAAGCTACTGCTATCCTTATTCTCAGAGGGTATATTTACTGATATACAGTTACCTACCATGTACGTTCATGTAGTTCCGAAAAGAGCTTTCATAACTCCTCCCTCAGCACCACCAAATTCTTTTGAGGAGTTTCCAGTATATTATCCATTCCAAGAAATTCTTAATTTACTAGGCTTCTCCTATTCTTATTCACAGAGGAGATATTTACGGATATACGGTTACCTACACTATGTTCATGTAGTTCCTAAATGAGCTTTCATCACTCTTCCCTCACCAGAAAGCAGATTCTACTGAGGAGTTTCCAGTACATTAACCTTTCCACGAACTACTTACTTTAACCAATAAGAGCTGATCTTAATCAAGAAGGGATATTCCCTGATATACAGCTGCCATCCCCGTTCGTAAGTGTAGTTCCTAATGATCGTGCATCTATCTCTCCTCACCACAAAGCAGATTCTATTGAGGAGTTTCCAGTACATTAACCTTTCCATGAACTGCTTACCTTAACAAGGAACAGGTGTTCTTAATCTAGAAGTGATTTTCCCTGATATACAGATGCCAACCCCGTTCGTAAGTGTAGTTCGTAAATGAGCTTTCATCTCTCTTCCCTCACCACCAACCAGATTCTTTTGATGAGTTTCCAGTACATTAACCATTCCAAGAAGTACTTAATTTACTACGCTCCTGCTATTCTTATTCTCAGTGGAGATATTTACTGATATACAATTACCTACCCTTTATGTTCATGTAGTTCCTAAATGGGCTTTCCTCTCGCTTCCCTCACATCCAACCAGATTCTTTTGAGGAGTTTCCAGTACATTAACCATTCCAAGAAGTACTTAATTTACTAAGCTACTAATATTGTTATTCTCAGATTAGATATTTACTGATATACAGTTACTTACCATGTATGTTCATCTAGTTTCTAAATGAGCTTTCATCTCCCTACCCTCACCAAAGCAGATTCTATTGAGGAGTTTCCAGTACATTAACCTTTTCCCGAACTACTTACCTTAACAAGCAACAGCTGTTCTTAATCTAGAAGGGATAATCCCTGATATACAGCTGATATCCTCGTTCGTAAGTAAGTGCCTAAATGAGCTTTTGTCTCTCTTCTCACACCACCAACTAGATTATTTTGAGGAGTTTCCGGTACATTAAACAATCCACGAAGTACCTAATTTACTAAGCTACTGCTATTCTTATTCTCAGAGGAGATATTAAATGATATACAGTTACATACCCTGTATGTTCATGTAGTTCCTAAAGGAGCTTTCATCTCTCTTCCCTCACCACCTACCAGATTCTTTGAGGAGTTTCCAGAACAGTAACCATTCCAAGAAGTACTTAATTTACCAAGGTACTGCTATTCTTATTCTCTTAGGTGATATTTACTTAAATACAGTTACCTACCCTGTATGTTCATGTGGTTCCTAAATGAGCTTTCATCTCTCTTCCCTCACCACAAAACAGATTCTATTGAGGAGTTTCCAGTACATTAACATTTCCACGAACTACTTACCTTAACATGGAACAGCTGTTCTTTATCTAGAAGGGATATTCCCTGATATACACCTGCCAACCCGTTCATTAGTGTAGTGCCGAAATGAGATTTCATCTCTCTTCCCTCACCACCAATCAGATTCTATTGAGGAGTTTCCAGGATACTAACCATTCCAAGAAGTACTTAATTTACTAAGCTACTGCTATTCTTATTCTCAGATGGGATATTTATTGATATACAGTTACATACCCTGTATATTCCTGTAGTTCCTAAATGAGCTTTCATCTCACTTCCCTCACAAACTACCAGATTCATTGTGGACGTTCCAGTACGTTAACCATTTCGAAACTTACTTAATTTACTAAGTTACTGCTATTCTTCTTCTCAGAGGAGATATTTACTGATATACAGTTACCTACCCTGTATGTTCATGTATTTACTAAGTGAGCTTCATCTCTCTTCCCTTACCACCAACCAGATTCTTTTGAGGAATTTCCAGTACATTAACCATTCCAAGAAGTATTTAATTTACTAAGCTACTGCTATTCTTATTCTCAGAGGAAATATTTACGGATATACAGTTACATACCATGTACGTTCATGGAGTTACTAAATGAGCTTTCATCTCACTTCCCTCAGCACCAACCAGGTTCTTTTGAGGAGTTTCCAGTACATTAACCATTCCAAGAAGTACTTAATTTACTAAGCTACTGTTATTCTCAGAGGAGTTATTTACTGATATAGAGTTACTTACACTGTATGTTCACGTAGTTCCAAAATAAGCTTTCATCTCTCTTACCTCAACAAAAAGCAGAATCTATTGAGGAGTTTCCAGGACATTAACCTTTCCAGGAACTACTTATCTTAACATGGAACAGCTGTTCTTAATCTAGAAGGGATATTCCCTGATAAACAGCTGTCACCCACGTTCGTACGTGTCATTCCTAAATGAGCTTTCATCTCTCTTCCCTCAACACCAACCAGATTCTTTTTAGGAGTTTCCAGTACATTATCCATTACAAGACATACTTAATTTACTAAGCTACTGCTATTCTTATTCTCAGAGGAGATACTTACTGATATACAGTTACCTACCCAGAATGTTCATGTAATTCCTAAATGAGCTTTCATCTCTCTTCCCTCACCACAAAGCAGATTCTATTGAGGAGTTTCCAGTACATTAACCTTTCCACGATCTAATTAACTTAACAAGGAACAGCTGTTAAGCTAGAAGAGATATTCCTTGAAATACAGCTGCCAACCCAGATCGAAGGGTAGTTCTTAAAAGAGCTTTCATCTCTCTTCCCTCACCACAAACTAGATTCTATTGAGGAGTTTCCAGTACATTAACCATTCGAAGAAGTAGTTAATTTACTAAGCTACTGCTATTCTTAATCTCAGAGGTGATATTTACTGATATACACTTAGCTACCCTGTACGTTCATGTAGTCCCTAATTGATCTTTCAACTCACTTCGCTCACCACATAGCAGATTCTATTGAGGCGTTTCCAGTACATTAACCATACCAAGTACTTAATTTACTAAGTTACTGAAATTCTTATCCTCAGAGGAGATATTTACTGATATACAGTTACCTACCCTGTATGTTCATGTAGTTCCTATATGAGCATTCATCTCTCTTCCCTAATCAAAAAGCAGATTCTATTCTGGTTTACAATACATTAACCTTTCAACCAAATACTTACCTTAACGAGGAACAGCTGTTCTTAATCTAGCAGGGCCATTACCTGATGTACAGATGGCAACCCCGTTTGTAAGTGTAGTTCCTAAATGAGCTTTCATCTCTCTTCGCTCACCACCAACCAGATTCTTTTCAGGAGTTTCGAGTACTTTAACCACTCCAAGAAGTACTTAATTTACTATTGTACTGCTATTCTTATACTGAGAGGACATTGTTACTGATATACAGTTACCGACCCTGTATGTATATCTAGTTCGTAAATGAGCTTTCAGCTCTCTTCTCTCACCACTAACCAGATTCTTTTGCGGAGTTTCCAGTAAATTAACCATTCCAAGAAGTACTTAATTTACTAAGCTACTGCTATTCTTATTCTCAGAGGAGTTATTCACTGATATACAGTTACAAAACCTGTATGTTCATGTAGTTCCTAAATGTGCATTCTTCTCTCTACCCTCACCACGAACCAGATTCATTTGAGGAGTTTTGAGCACATTCAACATTCCAATAAGTACTTAATTTACTAAACTACTGCTATTCTTATTCTCAGAGGAGATATTTACTGATATACAGTTACCTACCCTGTACGTTCATGTAGTCCCTAATTGATCTTTCAAATCTCTTCCCTCACCACAAAGCAGATTCTATTGAGGAGTTTCCAATACAGTAACCATTCCAAGATGTACTTAATTTACTAAGCTAATGTTATTCTTATCATCAGAAGTGATATTTTCTGATATACAGTTACATACCCTGTATGTTAATGTAGTTCTAAAAATGAGCTTTCATCTCTCTTCCCTACCAGCAACAAGATTCTTTTGAGGAGTTTCCAGTACATTAACCATTCCAAGAAGTACTTAAGTTACTAGGCTACTGCTATTTTTATTCTCAGAGGAGCTATTTACTGATATGCAGTTACCTACCCTGTATGTTCATGTAGTTCCTAAAAGATCTTTAATCTCTCTTCAATCACCACCAACCAGATTCTATTGAGGAGTTTCCAGTACTTTCATTATTCCAAGAAGTACTTAATTTACTAAGCTACTGCTATTCTTTTTCTAAGAGGAGATATTAACTGATATACAGTTACCTATCCTGTATGTTCATGTAGTGCTTAAAAGAGCTTTCATATCCCTTCCCTCACCACCAACGAGATTCTTTTGAGGATATTCCAGTACATTAATCATTCCAAGAAGTAGTACATTTACGAAGCTGCTGTTATTCTTATTCTCAGAGGAGATATTTACTGATATACAGTTAAATAACCTGTACGTTCATGTAGTTCCTAAATAAGCTTTCATCTCTCTTCCCTCACCACCAACCAGATTCTTTTTACGATATTCCAGTACATTAACCATTCCAAGAAGTACGTAATTTACTACGCTACTGCTATTCTTATTCTCAGAGGAGACATTTACTGATATACAGTTACTTACCCTGTATGTTCATGTATTTCCTAAATGAGCATTCTTCTGTCTTCCCTCACCAAAAAGCAGATTCTATTGAGGAGTTTCCAGTACATTAACCTTTCCTTGAACTACATACCTTAACAAGGAAGAGCTCTTCTTAATGTAGAAGGGATATTCCCTGATATACAGCTGCCAAACCCGTTCGTAAGTGTAGTTCCAAAATGTGCTTTAATCTATCTTCCCTCACTACCAACCAGATTCTTTTGAGGACTTTCCAGTACATTATCCATTCCAAGAAGTACTTAATTTACTAAGCTATTGCTATTCCTATTCTCAGAGGAGTTATTTACTGATATAGAGTTACCTTCCCTATATGTTCATGTAGTCCCCAATTTATCTTTCATCTCTCTTCCCTCAACAAAGAGCAGATTCTATTGAGGATTTTCCAGTACATTAATCACTCCAAGAAATAGGTAATTTATTAAGCTACTGCTATTCTTATTCTCAGAGGTGATATTTACTGATATACAGTTACCTACCCTGTATGTTAATGTAGTTCTAAAAATGAGCTTTCATCTCTCTTCCCTCACCACCAACCAGATTCCTTTGAAGAGTTTCCAGTACAATAACCATTCCAAGAAGTACTTAATTTACTAAGCTACTGCTACTCTTATTCTCAGAGGAGGTATTGACTGATATACATTTACCTACCCTGTATATTCATGTAGTTCCTAAATGATCTTTCATCTCATTTCCCTCGCCAACAACCAGATTCTTTTGAGGATTTCCAGTACATTCATTATTCCAAGAAGTACTTAATTTACTAAGCTACTACTATTCTTATTCTCAGAGGTGATATTTACTGACATACAGTTACCTACCCGGTACGTTCATGTAGTTCGCAAATGAGCTTTCATAACTCTTCCCTGAAAAACAACCACACTATTTTGAGAAATTTCCAGTACATTAACCATTCCAAAAGTAGTTAATTTACTAAGCTACTGCTATTCTTATTCTCAGAGGATATATTTACTGATTTATAGTTACCTACCATTTACGTTCATGTAGTTCCTAAATGAGATTTCATCACTCTTCCATCTGCACCAACCAGATTCTTTTGAGAATTTCCGGTACAATAACCTTTCATGAACTATTCACCTTAACCAGGAACAGCTGTTCTTAATCTAGAAGGGATATTCCCTGATTGGCAGCTGCCATCCCCGTTGGTAAGTGTAGTTCCTAACTGAGCTGGCATCTACCTTCCCTAACCACAAAGCAGATTCTAATAAGGAGTTCCCAGTACATTAACCTTTGCACGAACTACTTACCTTAACAACGAACAGCTGTTCTTAATCTGGATTGGATATTCCCTGATTTACAGCTGCCAACCCCATTCGTAAGTGTAGTTCCTAAATGAGCTTTCATCTCTCTTCCCTCACCACCACCCAGATTCTTTTGCGGAGTTTCTAGTACATTAACCCTTCCAAGAAGTACTTAATTTACTAAGCTACTGCTATTCTTATATTCAGAAGAGATATTTACTGATATACTTTTAGCTACGCTGTATGTTCATGTAGTTCCTAAATGAGCTATCATCTCTCTTCCCTCACCAACAACTACATTCTTTTGAGTAGTATCCAGTGTATTAATCATTCCAAGTACTTAATTTACTAAGCTACTTCTATACTTATTCCCAGAGGAGATATATACTGATTAACAGTTACTTACCCTCTATGTTCCTGTATTTCCAATATGAGCTTTCATCTCTCTCCTGAAACCTCCAACCAGATTCTTTTGAGGAGTTTACAGTAAGGTAACCATTCCAAGAAGTAGTTAATTTACTAAGCTACTGCTATCCTTATTCTCAGAGGGTATATTTACTGATATACAGTTACCTACCATGTACGTTCATGTATTTACTAAATGAGCTTTCATCACTCTTCCCTCAGCACCAACCAGATTCTTTTGAGGAGTTTCCAGTACATTATCCATTCCAAGAAGTTCTTAATTTACTAAGCTTCTCCTATTCTTATTCACAGAGGAGTTATTTACGGATATACAGTTACCTACACTATGTTAATGTAGTTCCTAAATGACCTTTCATCTCTCTTCCCTCACCAGAAAGCAGATTCTACTGAGGAGTTTCCAGTACATTAACCTTTCCACGAACTACTTAGTTTAACCAATAACAGCTTATCTTAATCTAGAAGGGATATTCCCTGATATACAGCTGCCATCCCCGTTCGTAAGTGTAGTTCCTAATGATCGTGCATCTATCTCCCCTCACCACAAAGCATATTCTATTGAGGTGTTTACAGTAAATTAACCTTTCCACGAACTGCTTACCTTAACAAGGAACAGGTGTTCTTAATCTAGAAGTGATTTTCCCTGATATACAGATGCCAACCCCGTTCGTAAGTGTAGTTCGTAAATGAGCTTTCATCTCTCTTCCCTCACCACCAACCAGATTCTTTTGATGAGTTTCCAGTACATTAACCATTCCAAGGAGAAATTAATTTACTACGCTCCTGCTATTCTTATTCTCAGTGGAGATATTTACTGATATACAATTACCTACCCTTTATGTTCATATAGTTCCTAAATGGGCTTTCATCTCTTCCCTCACAACCAACCAGATTCTTTTGAGGAGTTTCCAGTACATTAACCATTCCAAGAAGTACTTAATTTACTAAGCTACTAATATTGCTATTCTCAGATTAGATATTTACTGATATACAGTTACTTACCATGTATGTTCATCTATTTTCTAAATGAGCTTTCATCTCTCTACCCTCACCACAAAGCAGATTCTATTGAGGAGTTTCCAGTACATTAACCTTTCCCCGAACTACTTACCTTAACAAGCAACAGCTGTTCTTAATCTAGAAGGGATAATCCTTGATATACAGCTGCCATCCTCGTTCGTAAGTAAGTGCCTAAATGAGCTTTAATCTCTCTTCACTCACCACCAACTAGATTATTTTGAGGAGTTTCCAGTTCATTAAACAATCCAAGAATTACCTAATTTACTAAGCTACTGCTATTCTTATTCTCAGAGGAGATATTAAATGATATACAGTTACCTACCCTGTATGTCCATGTAGTTCCTAAATGAGCTTTCATCTCTCTTCCCTCACCAACTTCCAGATTCTTTTGAGGAGTTTCCAGCACAGTAACCATTCCAAGAAGTACTTAATTTACCAAGGTACTGCTATTCTTATTCTCAGAGGTGATATTTACTGAAATACAGTTACCTACCCTGTATGATCATGTGGTTCCTAAATGAGCTTTCATCTCTCTTCCCTCACCACAAAACAGATTCTATTGAGGAGTTTCCAGTACATTAACATTTCCACGAACTACTTACCTTAACATGGAACAGCTGTTCTCAATCTAGAAGGGATATTCCCTGATTTACACCTGCCAACCCGTTTATTAGTGTAGTTCCGAAATGAGATTTCATCTCTCTTCCCTCACCACCAATCAGATTCTATTGAGGAGTTTCCAGGATAGAAACCATTCCAAGAAGTACTTAATTTACTAAGCTACTGCTATTATTCTCAGATGGGATATTTATTGATATACAGTTACATAACCTGTATATTCCTGTAGTTCTTAAAAGATCTTTAATCTCTCTTCAGTCACCACCAACCAGATTCTATTGAGGAGTTTCCAGTACTTTCATTATTCCAAGAAGTACTTAATTTACTAAGCTACTGCTATTCTTTTTCTAAGAGGAGATATTAACTGATATACAGTTACCTCCCCTGTATGTTCATGTAGTGCTTAAAACAGCTTTCATCTCTCTTCCCTCACCACCAACGAGGCTCTTTTGAGGAGATTCCAGTACATTAACCATTCCAAGAAGTAGTACATTTACGAAGCTGCTGTTATTCTTATTCTCAGAGGAGATATTTACTGATATACAGTTAAATAACCTGTACGTTCATGTAGTTCCTAAATAAGCTTTCATCTCTCTTCCCTCACCACCAACCAGATTCTTTTTACGATATTCCAGTACATTAACCATTCCAAGAAGTACGTAATTTACTACGCTACTGCTATTCTTATTCTCAGAGGAGACATTTACTGATATACAGTTACTTACCCTGTATGTTCATGTATTTCCTAAACGAGCATTCTTCTGTCTTCCCTCACCAAAAAGCAGATTCTATTGAGGAGTTTCCAGTACATTAACCTTTCCTCGAACTACATACCTTAACAAGGAAGAGCTCTTCTTAATGTAGAAGGGATATTCCCTGATATACAGCTGCCAAACCCGTTCGTAAGTGTAGTTCCAAAATGTGCTTTAATCTATCTTCCCTCACTACCAACCAGATTCTTTTGAGGACTTTCCAGTACATTATCCATTCCAAGAAGTACTTAATTTACTAAGCTATTGCTATTCCTATTCTCAGAGGAGTTATTTACTGATATAGAGTTACCTTCCCTATATGTTCATGTAGTCCCCAATTTATCTTTCATCTCTCTTCCCTCAACAAAGAGCAGATTCTATTGAGGATTTTCCAGTACATTAATCACTCCAAGAAATAGGTAATTTATTAAGCTACTGCTATTCTTATTCTCAGAGGTGATATTTACTGATATACAGTTACCTACCCTGTATGTTAATGTAGTTCTAAAAATGAGCTTTCATCTCTCTTCCCTCACCACCAACCAGATTCCTTTGAAGAGTTTCCAGTACAATAACCATTCCAAGAAGTACTTAATTTACTAAGCTACTGCTACTCTTATTCTCAGAGGAGGTATTGACTGATATACATTTACCTACCCTGTATATTCATGTAGTTCCTAAATGATCTTTCATCTCATTTCCCTCGCCAACAACCAGATTCTTTTGAGGATTTCCAGTACATTCATTATTCCAAGAAGTACTTAATTTACTAAGCTACTACTATTCTTATTCTCAGAGGTGATATTTACTGACATACAGTTACCTACCCGGTACGTTCATGTAGTTCGCAAATGAGCTTTCATAACTCTTCCCTGAAAAACAACCACACTATTTTGAGAAATTTCCAGTACATTAACCATTCCAAAAGTAGTTAATTTACTAAGCTACTGCTATTCTTATTCTCAGAGGATATATTTACTGATTTATAGTTACCTACCATTTACGTTCATGTAGTTCCTAAATGAGATTTCATCACTCTTCCATCTGCACCAACCAGATTCTTTTGAGAATTTCCGGTACAATAACCTTTCATGAACTATTCACCTTAACCAGGAACAGCTGTTCTTAATCTAGAAGGGATATTCCCTGATTGGCAGCTGCCATCCCCGTTGGTAAGTGTAGTTCCTAACTGAGCTGGCATCTACCTTCCCTAACCACAAAGCAGATTCTAATAAGGAGTTCCCAGTACATTAACCTTTGCACGAACTACTTACCTTAACAACGAACAGCTGTTCTTAATCTGGATTGGATATTCCCTGATTTACAGCTGCCAACCCCATTCGTAAGTGTAGTTCCTAAATGAGCTTTCATCTCTCTTCCCTCACCACCACCCAGATTCTTTTGCGGAGTTTCTAGTACATTAACCCTTCCAAGAAGTACTTAATTTACTAAGCTACTGCTATTCTTATATTCAGAAGAGATATTTACTGATATACTTTTAGCTACGCTGTATGTTCATGTAGTTCCTAAATGAGCTATCATCTCTCTTCCCTCACCAACAACTACATTCTTTTGAGTAGTATCCAGTGTATTAATCATTCCAAGTACTTAATTTACTAAGCTACTTCTATACTTATTCCCAGAGGAGATATATACTGATTAACAGTTACTTACCCTCTATGTTCCTGTATTTCCAATATGAGCTTTCATCTCTCTCCTGAAACCTCCAACCAGATTCTTTTGAGGAGTTTACAGTAAGGTAACCATTCCAAGAAGTAGTTAATTTACTAAGCTACTGCTATCCTTATTCTCAGAGGGTATATTTACTGATATACAGTTACCTACCATGTACGTTCATGTATTTACTAAATGAGCTTTCATCACTCTTCCCTCAGCACCAACCAGATTCTTTTGAGGAGTTTCCAGTACATTATCCATTCCAAGAAGTTCTTAATTTACTAAGCTTCTCCTATTCTTATTCACAGAGGAGTTATTTACGGATATACAGTTACCTACACTATGTTAATGTAGTTCCTAAATGACCTTTCATCTCTCTTCCCTCACCAGAAAGCAGATTCTACTGAGGAGTTTCCAGTACATTAACCTTTCCACGAACTACTTAGTTTAACCAATAACAGCTTATCTTAATCTAGAAGGGATATTCCCTGATATACAGCTGCCATCCCCGTTCGTAAGTGTAGTTCCTAATGATCGTGCATCTATCTCCCCTCACCACAAAGCATATTCTATTGAGGTGTTTACAGTAAATTAACCTTTCCACGAACTGCTTACCTTAACAAGGAACAGGTGTTCTTAATCTAGAAGTGATTTTCCCTGATATACAGATGCCAACCCCGTTCGTAAGTGTAGTTCGTAAATGAGCTTTCATCTCTCTTCCCTCACCACCAACCAGATTCTTTTGATGAGTTTCCAGTACATTAACCATTCCAAGGAGAAATTAATTTACTACGCTCCTGCTATTCTTATTCTCAGTGGAGATATTTACTGATATACAATTACCTACCCTTTATGTTCATATAGTTCCTAAATGGGCTTTCATCTCTTCCCTCACAACCAACCAGATTCTTTTGAGGAGTTTCCAGTACATTAACCATTCCAAGAAGTACTTAATTTACTAAGCTACTAATATTGCTATTCTCAGATTAGATATTTACTGATATACAGTTACTTACCATGTATGTTCATCTATTTTCTAAATGAGCTTTCATCTCTCTACCCTCACCACAAAGCAGATTCTATTGAGGAGTTTCCAGTACATTAACCTTTCCCCGAACTACTTACCTTAACAAGCAACAGCTGTTCTTAATCTAGAAGGGATAATCCTTGATATACAGCTGCCATCCTCGTTCGTAAGTAAGTGCCTAAATGAGCTTTAATCTCTCTTCACTCACCACCAACTAGATTATTTTGAGGAGTTTCCAGTTCATTAAACAATCCAAGAATTACCTAATTTACTAAGCTACTGCTATTCTTATTCTCAGAGGAGATATTAAATGATATACAGTTACCTACCCTGTATGTCCATGTAGTTCCTAAATGAGCTTTCATCTCTCTTCCCTCACCAACTTCCAGATTCTTTTGAGGAGTTTCCAGCACAGTAACCATTCCAAGAAGTACTTAATTTACCAAGGTACTGCTATTCTTATTCTCAGAGGTGATATTTACTGAAATACAGTTACCTACCCTGTATGATCATGTGGTTCCTAAATGAGCTTTCATCTCTCTTCCCTCACCACAAAACAGATTCTATTGAGGAGTTTCCAGTACATTAACATTTCCACGAACTACTTACCTTAACATGGAACAGCTGTTCTCAATCTAGAAGGGATATTCCCTGATTTACACCTGCCAACCCGTTTATTAGTGTAGTTCCGAAATGAGATTTCATCTCTCTTCCCTCACCACCAATCAGATTCTATTGAGGAGTTTCCAGGATAGAAACCATTCCAAGAAGTACTTAATTTACTAAGCTACTGCTATTATTCTCAGATGGGATATTTATTGATATACAGTTACATAACCTGTATATTCCTGTAGTTCTTAAAAGATCTTTAATCTCTCTTCAGTCACCACCAACCAGATTCTATTGAGGAGTTTCCAGTACTTTCATTATTCCAAGAAGTACTTAATTTACTAAGCTACTGCTATTCTTTTTCTAAGAGGAGATATTAACTGATATACAGTTACCTCCCCTGTATGTTCATGTAGTGCTTAAAACAGCTTTCATCTCTCTTCCCTCACCACCAACGAGGCTCTTTTGAGGAGATTCCAGTACATTAACCATTCCAAGAAGTAGTACATTTACGAAGCTGCTGTTACTCTTATTCTCAGAGGAGATATTTACTGATATACAGTTACCTACCCTGTACGTTCATGTAGTTCCTAAATAAGCGTTCATCTCTCTTCCCTCACCACCAACCAGATTCTTTTTAGGAGATTCCAGTACATTAACCATTCCAAGAAGTACGTAATTTACTACGCTACTGCTATTCTTATTCTCAGAGGAGACATTTACTGATATACAGTTACTTACCCTGTATGTTCATGTATTTCCTAAATGAGCATTCATCTGTCTTCCCTCACCAAAAAGCAGATTCTATTGAGGAGTTTCCAGTACATTAACCTTTCCTCGAACTACATACCTTAACAAGGAACAGCTCTTCTTAATGTAGAAGGGATATTCCCTTATATACAGCTGCCAACCCTGTTCGTAAGTGTAGTTCCAAAATGTGTTTTCATCTCTCTTCCCTCACTACCAACCAGATTCTTTTGAGGACTTTCCAGTACATTATCCATTCCAAGAAGTACTTAATTTACTAAGCTATTGCTATTCTTATTCTCAGAGGAGTTATTTACTGATATACAGTTACCTACCCTATATGTTCATGTAGTCCCCAATTTGTCTTTCATCTCTCTTCCCTCACCAAAGAGCAGATTCTATTGAGGATTTTCCAGTACATTAATCACTCCAAGAAATAGGTAATTTATTAAGCTACTGCTATTCTTATTCTCAGAGGTGATATTTACTGATATACAGTTACCTACCCTGTATGCTAATGTAGTTCTAAAAATGAGCTTTCATCTCTCTTCCCTCACCACCAACCAGATTCCTTTGAGGAGTTAACAGTACAATAACCATTCCAAGAAGTACTTAATTTACTAAGCTACTGCTATTCTTATTCTCAGAGGAGGTATTGACTGATATACAGTTACCTACCCTGTATGTTCATGTAGTTCATAAATGATCTTTCATCTCATTTCCCTCACCAACAATCAGATTCTTTTTAGGAGATTCCAGTACATTAACCATTCCAAGAAGTACTTAATTTACTAAGCTACTGCTATTCTTATTCTCAGAGTTCATATTAACTGCTATATAGTTACCTACCCAGTATTTTCATGTAGTTCCTATAATCGCTTTTTTCTCTCTTCCCTCACAACAAAGCAGATTCTTTTGAGGATTTTCCAGTACATTAACCTCTCCAAGAACTACTTACCTTAACACGCAACAGCTGTTCTTAATCTAGAAGAGTAATTCCCTAATATACAGCTGCCAACCCTGTTCGTATGTGTAGTTGCTAAGTGAGTATTCATCTCTCTTCCTTCACCACCAACCGGATACTTTTGAAGTAGTTTCCAGTACATTAACCATTCCAAGAAGTACTTAATTTATTAAGCTACTGCTATTCTTGTTCTTAGAAGAGATATTCCCTGATATACAGCTGCCAAAGCCGTTCGTCAGTGTAGTTCCTAAATGAGCTTTCATCTCTCTTCCCTCACCAACAAGCCGATTCTTTTGAGGAGTTTCCAATACATTAACCATTCAAAGAAGTACTTAATTTACTAAGCTACTGCTATTCTGATTCTCAGAGGAGATATTTACTGATACACAGTTACGTACCCTGTATGTTCATGTAGTTCCAAAATGAGCTTTCATCTCTCTTCCTTCACCAACAACCAGATTCTTTTGAGCAGTTTCCTGTATATTAACCATTCTAAGAAGTCCTTTCTTTAGTAAGCTACTGCTATTCTTATTCTCAGAGGTGATATTTACTGATATACTGTTACCGACCTTGGATGTTCATGTAGTTCATAAATGAGCTTTCATCTCCCGTCCCTCACCACAAACCAGATTCTATTGAGGAGTTTCCAGTACATTAACCTTTCCACGAACTACTTACCTTAACAAGCAATAGCTGTTCTTAAACTAGAAGGGATATTCCCTGATATACAGCTACCAACACCTTTCGTACGTGTAGTTCCTAAATGAGCATTCATCTCTCTTCCCTCACCCCCAACAAGATCCTTTGAGGAGTTTCTATTATATTAATCATTCCAAGAAGTACCTACTTTACTAAGCTACTGCTATTCTTATTCTCAGAGGAGATATTTACCGATATACAGTTACCTACCTTGTATGTTCATGTAGTTCATAAATGAGCCTTCATCTCTCTTCCCCCTCCACAAAGCAGATTCTATGAGGAGTTTCCAGTACATTAACCTTTCCACGAACTACTTACCTTAACAAGGAACACCTGTTCTTCATCTAGAATGTATATTACCTGATATACAGTTGCCTCCCCATTCGTAAGAGTAGTTCCTAAATGAGCTTTCATGTCTCTTCACTCACCACCAACCAGATTATTTTGAGGATGTTCCAGTACATTACCCTTTCCACGAACTAATTACGTTATGAAGGAAGAGATGTTTTTAATCTAGAAGGGATATAACCTTATATACAGCTGCCAACCCCGTTCTTAAGTGTCGTTCCTAAATGAGCTTTCATCTCTCTTCCTTCACCACCAACCAGATTATTTTGAGGATTTTGCAGTGCATTAACCATTCCAAGAAGTACTTAATTTACTAAGCTACTGCTATTATTATTGTCAGAGTAGATATTTACTGATATACACTTACCTACCCTGTATGTTCAAGTGCTTCCTAAATGAGCTCTAATCTATCTTCCCTCACCACCAAGCAGATTCTTTTGAGGAGGTTCCAGTACATTAACCATTGCACGAACTACTTACCTTAACAAGGAAATGCTGTTCTTAATCTAGAAGGGATACTCCTTGAAAAAGAGCTGCCAACACCGTTCGTACGTGTATTTCCTAAATGAGCTTCAAATTCTCTTCCCTCACAACCAAACAGATTTTTTTTTTTTTGGCCAGTCCTGGGCCTTGGACTCAGGGCCTGAGCACTGTCCCTGGCTTCTTCCCGCTCAAAGCTAGCACTCTGCCACTTGAGCCACAGCGCCCCTTCTGGCCGTTTTCTGTATATGTGGTGCTGGGGAATCGAACCTAGGGCCTCATGTATCCGAGGCAGGCACTCTTGCCACTAGGCTATATCCCCAGCCCCCAAACAGATTATTTTTAAGAGTTTCCAGTACATTGACCTTTCCAAGAACTACTTACCTTAACAAGCAACAGCTGTTCTTAATCTAGAAGGGTCATTCCCTGATATATATCTGCCAACCCCATTCATAAGTGCAGTTCCTAAATGAGATTTCATCTGTCTTACCTCCCCACAATGCAGATTCTTTTGAGGAGTTTCCAGATCATTATCCTTTCCACGAACTACTTACCTTAAGAAGCTACAGCTGTTCTTATTCTCAGAAGTGATATTACCTGTTATACAGCTGCCTACCACCTACGTAAATGTAGTTCCTAAATGAGCTATTATTTCACTTCCCTCATCACAAACCAGATTCTTTTGAGGAATTTCCAGTACCTTAACCATTCCAAGAACTACTTAATTTACTAAGCTACTGCTATTCTTATTCTCACAGGAGATATTTACTAATATACAGTTACCTACCCATTATGTTCATGTAGTTATTAAATGAACTTTCATCTCTCTTCCCTTTGCACAAACAGATTCTTTTGAGGAGTTTCCAGTACTTTAACCATTCCTAGAAGTACTTAATTTACTAAGATACTGCTATTCTTATTCTCTTTGGAGATATTTACTGATGTACAGTTACATAACCAGTATGTGCATGTAGTTCCTAAATGAGCTTTCATCTCTCTTCCCTCACCACCAACCAGATTCTTTTGAGGAGTTTCCACTACATTAACCACTCCAGGAAGTACTTAATTTACTAAGCTGCTGCTATTCTTATTCTCAGAGGACGTATTTACTGATATAATGTTACCTACCCTGGATGTTCATGTAGTTCCTAAATGACCTTTCATCTCTCTTCCCTCATCTCATAGGAGATTCTTTTTTTTTATTCTTATTTTAAAACTGATGTACAGAGAGATTACAGTTTCATACGTTAGGCATTGGATTCATTTCTTGTACTGTTTGTTACCTTGTCCCTCATACCCCCCTGCCCACTCCCCCTGTCCCCCACTGATCTGTTCAGTTCACTTACACCAAACAGTGTTGCAAGTATTGCTTTTGTTGTTGTTTCTCATATTTTACCCTTTGTCTCTCAATTTTGGTATTCCCTTTGAATTTCCTAATTCTAATACCAGTACACACTGTTTCCCATACACTCAGATAAGATTACAGAGATAGTGTAGATACAATCACAAGAAGGTGATACATGAACATCATCAATAGTAGAAACTACAGATACACATGGGATGTTGAAAGTAGTTACAACTCTGATATAACAATCATTTTCATAAAATGTAGTTCATTTCACTTAACATCATCTCATGTGATCATAAAGGTATAGCTATTGGGCGCTTGTGATCCACTGTTGTGACTTGCCTAAACCTGTGCTATTTATTCCCAATAAGGGAAACCATAGAGGCCATGTTTCTTTGGGGCTGGCTCACATCACTTAGCATAATTTTTACCTAGTCCTTCCATTTCCTTACAAATGGGTCAGTGTCGTTCTTTCTGATAGAGGCATAAAATTCCATTGTGTATATGTACCACACTGTCCTGATCGATTCGTCTATGGAGGGGCATCTGGGTTGCTTCCAGACTCTCGCTATGACAAATTACGCTGCAATTAACATTGTTGTGGGGGGGTTTACTTTGATTTTGTTTGTAGTTTTTTGGATAAATAAAGTGGGGTTGGTGGATAATAGGGGAGTTCTACATTTAGCCTTCTGAGGAATCTCCATGCTGCTTGCTAGAGTGGCTGAACCAGTTGACTAAGCTACTGTTATTCTTATTGTCAGAGGAGATATTTACTGATATACAGTTACCTACCCTGTATGTTCATGTAGTTCCTAAATGAGCTTTCATCTCTCTTCCCTCACCACCAACCTGATTCTTTTGAGGAGTTTCCAGTACATTATCCATTCCAATAAATACTTAATTTACTAAGCAACTACTATTCTTAATCTCAGAAGACATATTAACTGATATATAGTTACCTACCCTGTATGTCCATGTAGTTCCTAAATGAGCATTAATCTCTCCTCCCTCACGACAAGCAGAATATATTGAGGAGTTCCCAGGATATTAACCATTCCACGAACTACTTACCTTAACAAGGAACAGCTGTTCTTAATCTACAAGGTATATTCCCTGATATACAGCAGCCAACCCTGTGCGTAAGTGTGGTTCCTAAATGAGCTGTCATCTCTCTTCCCTCACCACCAACCTGATTATTTTGAGGAGATTCCAGTACATTAACTTTTCCCGGAACTACTTACCTTAAGAAGGAACAGCTGTTCTTAATGTATAAGGGATATAACTTGATGTAGAGCTGCCAATCCCGTTCCTAAGTGTCTTTCCTAAATGAGTTTTCATCTCTCTTCCCTCACCACCAAACAGATTCTTTTGAGAAGTTTCCAGTACATTAACCATTCCAAGAAGTACTTAATTTACTGAGCTACTGTTATTCTTATTCTCAGAGGACATATTTGCTGATATACAGTTACCTACCCTGTATGTTAATGTAGTTCCTAAATGTGCTTTCATCTCTCTTCCCTCACCAGAAAGCAGATTCTATTGAGGAGTTTCCAGTACATTTACCTTTCCACCAACTACTTACCTTAACAAGGAACACCTGTTCTTAATCTAGAAGGGATATTCCCTGATATATGTGGCCAAGACCATTTGTAAGTGTAGTTCTTAAATGAGCTTTCATCTCTCTTCCCTCCCTACAAAGCAGATTCTCTTGAGGAGTTTCCAGTACATTAACCTTTCCACCTACTACTTACCTTAACAAGGAACAGCTGTTCTTAATCTAGAAGAGATATTCCCTGATATACCTCTGCCAACCCCGTTCGTAACTGTAGTTCCTAAATGAGCTTACATCTTTATTCCCTCACCAACAAGCAGATTCTTTTGAGGAGTTTCCAGTACATTAACAATTCCAAGACGTACTTAATTTACTAAGCTACTGCTATTCTTATTGCAGAGGAGGTATTTACTGATATACAGTTACCTACACTGTATGTTCATGTAGATCCAAAATGAGCTTCCATCTCTCGTCCCTCACCACCCACCAGATTCTTTTGAGGAGTTTCCAGTACATTAACCATTCCAAGAAGTACTTGATTTACTAAGCTACAGCTATTCTTATTCTCAGAGGAAATATTTACTGATATACAGTTACTTACCCTGTATGTTCATGTAGTTCTTAAATGAGCTTTCATCTCTCTTCCCTCACCACCCACCAGCTTCTTTTGAGGAATTTCCAGTACATTAACCATTCCAAGAAGTACTTGTTTTACTAAGCTAAAGAGATTCTTATTCTCAGAGGAGATATTTACTGATATACAGTTACCTACCTGTGTGTTCATGTATTTCCTAAGTGAGCTTTCATCTCTCTTCCTTCACCAAAAAGCAGAATCTATTGAGGAATTTCCAGTACATTAACCTTTCCAGGAACTACTTACCTTAAGAAGGAACAGCTGTTCTTAAGGTAGAAGGGATATTCCCTGATATACAGCTTCCAACCCAGTTTGTACGTGTAGTTTTTAATGAACTTTCATCTCTATTCCCTCACCACCAACCAGATTCTTTTGAGGAGATTCCAGTACATTAACCATTCCAAGAAGTACTTAATTTACTAAGCTACTGCTATTCTTATTCTCAGAGGAGTTATTTAGTGATATACATTTACCTACCCTTTATGTTCATGTAGTTCATAAATGAGCTTTCATCGCGATTCCCTCACCACAGAGCAGATTCTATTGAGGAGTTTCTAGTACATTAACCTTTCCACGAACTACTTACCTTAACAAGGAACAGCTGTTCTTAATCTAGAAGGGATATTCCCTGACATACAGCTGCAAACCCCGTTCGTAAGTTTAGTTCCTAAATGAGCTTTCATCTCTCTTCCCTCACCGCAAAGCAGATTCTATTGAGTAGTTTCCAGTACATTAACCATTCCACGAACTACTTACCTTAACAAAGAACAGCTGTTCTTAATCCAGAAGGGATATTCCCTGACATACAGCTGCCAAACCCGTTTGTAAGTTTAGTTCCTAAATGAGCTTTCATCTCTCCTCCCTCACCACAAAGCAGATTCTATTGAGTAGTTTCCAGTACATTAACCATTCCACGAACTACTTACCTTAACAAGGAACAGCTGTTCTTAATCCAGAAGGGATATTAACTGATATACAGATTTCAACACCGTTTGTAAGTTTAGTTCCTAAATGTGCTTTCATCTCTCTTCCCTCACCACCAACCAGATTCTTTTGAGGCCCTTCCAGTACATTATCCATTCCAAAAAGTACTTAGTTTACTAAGCTTCTGCTATTCTTGTTCTCAGAGGAGATATTTACTGATATACAGTTACCTACCCTATATGTTAATGTATTTCATATATGAGCTTTCATATCTTTTCCCTCACCACAGAGCAGATTCTATTGAGGAGTTTCCAGTACATTAACCTTTCCAAGAACTACTTCCATTAACAAGCAACAGCTGTTTTATTCTCAGTAGGGATATTCTGTGATATACAGCTGTCAACCCATTCGTAAGTGGAGTCCTAAATGAGCTTTATTCTGTATTCCCTCACCACAATCCAGATTCTTTTGAGGAGTTTCCAGTACATTAACCAATCCAAGAATTATCTAACTTACTGAGATACTGCTATGCTGATTCTCAGAGGAGATATTTAGTGATATACAGTTACCTACCCCGTATGTTCATGTAGTTCCCATAATCACTTTTTTCTCTCTTCCCTCACCACAAAGCAGATTCTTCTGAGGAGTTTACACTACATAATCCATTGTAAGAAGTACTTAATTTACTATTCTACTGCTATTCTTATTCTCAGAGGAGATATTTACTGATATACAGATACCAACCTAGTATGTTGATGTAGTTCATAAAATCTCTTTTTTCACTCTTCCTTCAACACAAAGCGGATGCTTTTGAGGTGTTTCCAGTACATTAACCTTTCCACGAACTACTTATCTTAGCAAGCAACAGCTGTTCTTATTCTAGAAGGAATATTCCCTGATATACAGCTGCCAACCACGTTCGTACTTGTAGATTTTAATGAGCTTTTTTCTCTGTTCTCACACTACAAAGCAGATTCTTTTCAGGAGTTTCCAGTACATTAACCATTCCAAGA
>NC_063188.1:69651543-69669669 GCF_023159225.1 Perognathus longimembris pacificus | reverse complement strand
AATTCTTAATTTACTAAGCTACTGCTATTCTTATTCTCAGAGTTGATATTAACTGATATACAGTTACCTACCCAGTATTTTCATGTAGTTCCTAAAATCGCTTTTTTCTCTCTTCCCTCACAACAAAGCAGATTCTGTTCAGGAGTTTCCAGTACATTAACCATTCCAAGAAGTACTTACTATAATAAGCAACTGCTATTTTATTCTTAGAGGAGGTATTGACTGATATTCAGTTCCCAGCCCCATTCATAAGTTTACTTCCTAAATGAGCTTTCATCTCTCTTCCCTCACCACACAGCAGATTCTTTTGAGGAGTTTCCAGTACATTAGCCATTCCAAGAAGTACTTAATTTACTAAGCTACTGTTATTCTTATTCTCAGAAGAGATATTTACTGATACACAGTTACCTACCCAGTATGTTCTTGTAGTTCCTAAAATCGCTTTTTTCAATCTTCCCTCACCTCAAACCAGATTCTTTTGAGGAGGTTCCAGTACATTAAGCATTCCAAGAAGTACTTAATGTACTAAGCAACTGAAATTCTTATTCTCAGAGGAATTATTTAATGATATACATTTACCTACCAAGTATGACCATGTGGTTCCTAAAATCGTTATTTCTCTCTTCCCTCTCCACAACCAGATTCTTTTGAGGAGTTTCCAGTACACTAACCTTTCCACGAACTTCTTACCTTAACAAGCAAGAGCTCTTTTTAATCTAGAAGGGATATTCCCAGATATACAGCTGCCAACTGCGTTCGTAAGTGTAGTTCCTAAATGAGCTTCAATCTCTCTTCCCTCACCACAAACCAGATTCTTTTGTGTAGTTTCCAGGACAATAACCATTCCAAGAGGTACTTAATATCCTAAGAAACTGCTGTTCTTATTATCAGAGGAGATATTTTCTGATATAGAATTCTCTACCCAGTATGTTCATGTAGTTACTAAAATCGCTTTTTTCTCTCTTCCCTCATCACAAATCAGATTCTTTTCAGGAGTTCCCAGTACATTACCCTATCCACGAATTACTTACCTTAACAAGCAACAGCTGTTCTTGATCTAGAAGGAATATTCCCTGATATACATCTGCCAAACCCGTTCGAAAATGTACTTCCTAAATGAGCTTTCATCTCTCTTCCCTCACCACAAAGTATATTCTTTTGAGGAGTTTCCAGTACATTAACCTTTCCACGAACTTCTTACCTTAACAAGCAACAGCTATTCTTAATCTAGAAGGGATATTCCCTGATATACAGATGCCAACCCCGTTCGTAACTGTAGTTCCTAAATGAGCTTTTTTCTCCATTACTACACCACAAAGCAGACTCTTTTGTGGAGATTCGAGTACATTAACCATTCCAAGAAGTACTTAATTTACAAAGCTATTGCTATTCTTATTCTTAGAGGAGATATTCACTGATATACAGTTACCTACCAAGTATGTTCATGTAGTTCCTAAAATCGCTACTTTCTCTCTTCCCTCACCACAAAGGCAATTCTGTTCAGGAGTTTTCAGTCCATTAACCTTTCCATGAACTACTTACCTTAACAAGCAACAGCTGTCCTTAATCTAGAAGGGATATTCCATGATATAGAGCTGCCAAACCCATATGTTCGTGAAGTTCCTTAATGAGCTTTCATCTCTCTTCCCTCAATACAAACCAGTTTCTTTTGAGGAGTTTCCAGTAAATTAACCATTCCAAGAAGTACTTATTTTACTAAGCTACTGCTATTCTTATTCTCAGAGGAGATATTGACTGATATACAGTTACTTACCCAGTAAGTTCATGTAGTTCCTAACTGAGATTTCATCTCTATTCCCTCACTACAAAGCAGATTCTTTTGAGGAGTTTCCAGTACATGCACCATTCCAAGAATGCCACAATTTACTAAGCTACTGCTATTCTCATTCTCAGAGGAGATATTCTCTGATATAAAGTTACCTACCCAGTATGTTCATGTAGTTCCTCAAATCGCTTTTTTCTCTCTTCCCTCAACACAAAGAAGATTCTTTTGAGGAGTTTCCAGTGCATAAACAATTCAAAGAAAGACGTAATTTACTAAGTTACTGCTATTCTCATTTTCAAAGGAGTTATTTACTGATATACAGTTACCAACCCGGTATATTCATGTAGTTTCTAAAATCGCGTTTTTCTCTCTTTCCTCACCACAAAGCAGATTTCTTTTGAGGAGTATCCAGTACATAAACCCTTACACGAACTACTTACCATTACAAGCAACAGCTTTTCTTTATCTAGAATGGATATTCCCTGATATACTGCTGACAACCCCGTTCGTAAGTGTAGTTCCTAAATGAGCTTTCATCTCTCTTCCCTCACCACAAAACTCATTCTATTGAGGAGTTTCCAGTACATTAACATTTCCACGAACTACTTACCTTAACATGGAACAGCTGTTTTTGATCTAGAAGTGATATTCCCTGATATACACCTGCCACCCCGTTCGTTAGTGTAGTTCCGAAATGAGATTTCATCTTTCTTCCCTCACCACCAATCAGATTCTAGTAAGGAGATTCCAGTATACTAACCATTCCAAGAAGTACTTAATTTACTAAGCTACTGCTATTCTTATTCTCAGATGGGATATTTACTGATATACAGTTACATACCCTGTATATTCCTGTAGTTCCTTAATGAGCTTTCATCTCACTTCCCTCACAAACTACCAGATTCATTGTGGACTTTCCAGTACGTTAACCATTTCGAGACACTTAATTTACTAAGCTACTGCTATTCTTATTCTCAGAGGAGTTATCTACTGATATACAGTTACCTACCCTCTATGTTCATGTATTTCCCAAATGAGCTTTCATCTCTCTTCCCTCACCAAAAAGCAGATTCTATTGGGGAGTTTCCAGTACATTAATCTTTCCACTAACTACATACCTTAACAAGGAACAGCTCTTCTTAATCTAGAAGGGATATTCCTTGATATACAGCTGCCAGAACCGTTTGTAAGTGTAATTCCTAAATGAACTTTCGTCTCCCTTCCCTCACCACCAACCAGATTCTTTTGATGAGTTTCCAGTACATTAACCATTCCAAGAAGTACTTAATTTACTAAGCTATTTTTATTCTCAGAGGAGATATTTCCTGATATACAGTTAACTACCCTGTATGTTCATGTAGTTCTTAAATGAGCTTTCATCTCTCCTCCCTCAACACCGATCAAATTTTTTGAGGAGTATCCAGTACATTATCCATTCCAAGAAATACTTAAAATACTAAGCTTCTGCTATTCTTATTCTCAGAGGAGATATTTACTGACATACAGTTACCTACCCTCTATGTTCATGTAGTTAATAAATGAGCTTTCACCACTGTTCCCTCACCACCAACCGGACTCTTTTGATGACTTTCCAGTACATTAACCATTCCAAGAAGTACTTACTTGACTAAGCTACTGCTATTCTTATTCTCAGAGGAGATATTTACTGATATACAGTTACCTACCCTGTATGTCCATGTAGTTACTAAGTGAGCTTTCATCTCTCTTCCCTTACGACCAACCAGATTCTCTCGGGGAGTTTCCAGTATATTAACCATTTCAAGAAGTGTAATTTACGAAGCCACTGCTATTCTTATACTCAGAGTAGATATTTACTGCAATCCAGTTACCTACCCTCTATGTTCATGTAGTTCCTAAATGAGCTTTCATTTCTTTTCCCTCACCAAAAAGCAGATTCTTTTGAGGAGTTTACAATACATACCTACAATACCTACACAGTATGCTCATGTAGTCCCTCAAATCGCCTTTTTCTCTCTTCCCTCACCACAGAGCAGATTCTTTCAGGAGTTTCCAATTCATTAACCTTTCCACGAACTACTTACCTTACCAAACATCAACTC
Organism: Perognathus longimembris pacificus; assembly: GCF_023159225.1. Classification (NCBI taxonomy): domain Eukaryota; kingdom Metazoa; phylum Chordata; class Mammalia; order Rodentia; family Heteromyidae; genus Perognathus; species Perognathus longimembris. The sequence continues at coordinate 69,665,802 of NC_063188.1, read as the reverse complement.
TTCTTTATCTAGAAGGGATATTCCCTGATATACAGCTGCCAACCCCAATCGGAAGTATGGTTCCTAATGAGCTTTCATCTCTCCTCCCTCACCACAAAAGAGATTCTTTTGAGGAGTTTCCAGTACATTAACCACTTCAAGAAATACTTAATTTACTAAGCTACTGCTATTCTTATTTTCAGAGGAGGTATTCACTGATATACAGTTACCTACCCCGTATGTTCATAAAGTTCCTAAATGAGCTTTCATCTCTCTTCCCTCACCACAAAGAAGATTCTATTGAGGAGTTTCCAGTACATTAACCTTTCCACGAACTACTTACCTTAACAAGGAACAGCTGTTCTTAATCAAGAAGGGATATTCCCTGATATACAATTGCCAACCCCGTTCGTAAATGTAGTTCCTAAATGAGCTTTCATCTCTCTTCCCTCACCACCAACCAGATTCTTTTGAGGAGTTTCCAGTACATTAACCATTCTAAGTACTACTTAATTTACTAAGCTACTACTATTCTTATTCTCAGAGGAGATATTTACTGATAAACAGTTACATACCCTGTATGTTCATGTAGTTCCTAAATGAGCTTTCTTCTCTCTTCCCTCACCACAAAGCAGATTCTTTTGCGGAGTTGACAGTACATTAACCATTCAAGAAGTACTTAATTTACTTAGCTACTGCTATTCTTATTCTCAGAGGAGATATTTACTGATATACTGTTACCAACCCTGTGTGAACATATAGATCCTAAATGAGCTTTCATCTCTCTTCCCTTAACAACATCCAGATTCTTTTGGGGAGTTTCCAGTACATCATCCATTCCAAGAAGTACTTAATTTACCAAGCTACTGCTATTCTTATACTCAGAGGAGATATTTACTGATATACAGTTACCTACCCTGTATGTTCATGTTGTTCCTAAATGAGCTTTCATCTCTCTTCCATCACCACCAACCAGATTCTTTTTATGATTTTCCAGTACATTAAGCATTTCAAGAAGTACTTCATTTTCTAAGCTACTGCCATTCTTATTCTCAGAGGAGATATTTACTGATATACAGTTCCCTACCATGTATGTTCATGTAGTTCCTAAATGAGCTTTCTTCTCTCTTCGCACACCTCAAACCAGATGATTTTGTGGAGTTTCCAGTACATTAACCATTCCAAGAAGTACTTAATTTACTAACCTACTGATATTCTTAATCTCAGAGGAGATATTTACTGATATACAGTTACCTACCCTGTAGGTGTGTGGAGTTCATAAATGAGCTTTCATCTCACTTCCCTCAGCAAAAAGCAGATTCTTTTGAGTAGTTTCCAGTACATTAACCTTTCCAAGAACTAGTTACATAAACAAGGAAGGGCTGTTCTTAATCTAGAAGGGATATTCCCTGATATACAGCTGCCAAAACCGTTCGTAAATTTAGTTCCGAAATGTGCTTTCATCTCTCTTCCCTCAACAAGAACCAGATTCTTTTGAGGAATTTCCAGTACATTCACCATTCCAAGAAGTACTTAATGTACTGAGCTACTGCTATTCTTATTCTCAGAGGAGATATTTATTGATATACTGTTAACTACCCTGTATGTTCATGTAGTTTATAAATGAACTTTAATCTCTCTTCCCTAACCACCACTGAGATTCTTTTGAGGAGTTTCCAGTACATTAACCATTTAAAGAACTACTTAATTTAGTAGGCTACTGCTATTCTTATTCTCAGAGGAGATATTTACTGATATACAGTTTCCTACCCTTTATTTTCATGTACTTCCTAAATGAGCTTTCATCTCTCTTCCCTCACCACAAAGCAGATTCTATTGAGTAGTTTCCAGTACAATCACCTTTCCACGAATTACTTACATTAACAAGGAACAGATGTTCTTAATCTAGAAGGGATATTCACTGATATACAGTTTCCAACTCCGTTCAAAAGTGTATTTCCTAAATGAGCTTTAATCTTGCTTCCCTCACCACCAACCAGATTCGTTTGCGGATTTTCCAGTACTTTAACCATTCCAAGAAGTACTTAATTTTCTAAGCTACTGCTATTCTTATTCTTAGAAGAGATATTTACTGATATACAGTTACCTATCCTGTATGTTCATGTAGTTCCTAAATGAGATTACATCTCTCTTCCCTCAACACAAACCAGAATCTATTGAGTAGTTTCCATTACCGTAACCTTTCCACTAACTACTTAACTTAACAAGGAACAGCTGTTCTTAATCTAGAAGTGATATTCCCTGCTATCCATCTTCCAAACCGGTTCGTAAGTGTAGTTTTTAATGATTTTTCATGTCTCATTCCACACCACGAACCAGATTCTTTTGAGGAGTTACCTACACATTAACCATTCCAAGAAGTACTTAATTTACTAAGCTACTGCTATTCTTATTCTCAGAGGAGAAATTTACTGATATACAGTTACCTACCATGTATGTTCTTGTAGTTCCTAAATGAACTTTCAGCTCTATTCCGTCACCACAAAGCAGATTTTATTCCTGAGTTTCCAGTACATTAACCTTTCAATGAACTACTTACCTTGAGAAGAAACAGCTGTTCTTAATCTAGAAGGGATATTCCCTGATATACAGCTGCCAACCCAGTTTGTAAGTGTAGTTACTAAATGAGCGTTCACCTCTCTTCCTTCACGACCAAGCGTATTCTTTTGAGGAGTTTCCAGTACTTTAACTACTCCAAGAAGTACTTAATTTACTAAGCGTCTGCTATTCTTCTTCTCAGCTGAGATATTTACGGATATGCAGTTAAATAGACTTTATGTTCATGTAGTTCCTAAAGGAGCTTTCATCTTTCTTCCCTTAACACAAAGCAGATTCTATTGAGTAGTTTCCAGTACATTAACAATTCCAAGTACTTAATTTACTAAGCTAATGCTATTCTTATTCTCAGAGTAGATATTTACTGATATACAGTTACCTACCCTGTATGTTCATGTAGTTCCTATATGAGCTTTCATCTCACTTCCCTCCCCACAAAGCAGATTCTATTCTGGTTTCCAATACATTCACCTATCCACGAACTACTTACCTTAGCAAGGAACAGCTGTTCTTAATCTAGCAGGGACATTTCCTTATGTACTGATGGCAACCCCGTTCGTAATTGTTGTTCCTAAGTGAGCTTTCATCTCTCATTCCTCACCATCAACCAGATTCTTTTGAGGAGTTTCCAGTACATTAACCACTCCAAGAAGTAATTAATTTACTAATGTACTGCTATTCATATTCTCAGAGGAAATATTTACTGAAATAGTTACCTACCCTGTATGTTCATGTAGTTCTTAAATGATCTTTCATCTCTCTTCCATCACCACCAACCAGATTCTTTTGAGGAGTTTCAAGTACATTCATTATTCCAAGAAGTACTTAATTTACTAAGTTACTGCTATTCTTACTCTCAGAGGATATATTTACTGATATACTGTTACCTACCCTGTATGTTCATGTAGTTCCTAAATGAGCTTTCATCTCTCTTCACTCACCACCAACCAGATTCTTTTGAGGGTTTTCTAGTACATTAACCTTTCCACGAACTGCTTACCTTAACAAGGAACAGCTGTTCGTATTCTAGAAGTGATATTCCCTGATATACAGCTGCCAACCCCATTCGTAAGTGTAGTTCCTAAATGAGCTTTCATGTCTCTTCCCTCACCACCAACCAGATTCTTTTGAGGAGATTCCAGTACATTAAACAATCCAAGAAGTACTTAATTTAATAAGCTACTGCTATTCTTATTCTCAGAGGAGATATTTACTGATATACAATTACGTACCCTTTATGTTCATGTAGTTCCTAAATGAGCTTTCATCCCTCTTCCCTCACCACGAAGCAGACTCTTTTCAGGAGTTTACAGTACATTAACCATTCCAAGAAGTAAATAATTTACTTAGCTACTGCTATTCTTGTTCTCAGAGTAGATATTTACTGATATACATTTACCTACCGTGTATGTTCATGTAGTTCCTAAATGAGCTTTCATCTCTCTTCCTTCACCACCAAACAGATTCTATTGATGAGTTTCCAGTACATTACCCTTTTCCTATAAGTACTCACCTTAACAAGGGACAGCTGTACTTAATCTAGAAGGTACATTCCCTGACATACACCTGCCAACCCAGTTTATAAGTGTAGTTCCTAAATGAGCTTTCATCTCTCTTCCCTCACCACAAAGCAGATTCTGTTGAGGAGTTTCCGCTACATTAAACTTTCCACGAACTATTCACCTTAACAAGGAACACCTGTTCTTTATCTAGAAGGGTTATTCCCTGATAAACATCTGCCAACTCTGTTCGGAAGTGTAGTTCCTAAGTGAGCTTTCATCTCTCTTCCCTCACCACCAGCGAGAATCTTTTGAGGGATTTCCAATACATTAACCATTCCAAGAAGTACTTAATTTACTAAGCTAATCCTATTCTTATTCTCAGAGGGGTTATTTACTGATATACAGTTAACTACACTGTATGTTAATGTTGTTCCTAACTGAGATTTAATCTCTCTTCCCTCACCCCCAAGCAGATTCATTGAAGAATTTCCAGTACATTAACCTTCCCCGAACTATTTATCTTAAGAAGCAACAGCTGTTTTCTATCTAGAAGTGATATTCACTGATATACAGCTGCCATCCCCATTCGTAAGTGTATTTCCTAAATGAGCTTCCATCTCTCTTCCCTCACCACCAACCAGATTCTTTTGAGGAGTTTCCAGTACATTTACCATTCCAAGAAGTACTTAATTTACTAAGCTACTGCTATTCTTATTCTCAGAGGAGATATTTACTGATATACAGTTACCTACCCTGTATGTCCATGTAGTTCCTGAATGAGCTTCCATCTCTCTTCCCTCACCACCAACCAGATTCTTTTGAGGAGTTTCCAGTACATTTACCATTCCAAGAAGTACTTAATTTACTAAGCTACTGCTATTCTTATTCTCAGAGGAGATATTTACTGATATACAGTTACCTACCCTGTATGTCCATGTAGTTCCTGAATGAGCTTTCATCTCTCTTCCCTCACCACAAGGCAGATACTATTGAGGATTTTCCAGTACATTAACCTTTCCACGTACTACTTACCTTAACAAAGAATAGCTGTTCTTAATCTAGCAGATTTATTCCGTGATATGCAGCTGCCAATTCCGTTCCTAAGTGTAGTTCCTAAATGAGCTTTAATCTCTCTTCCCTCACCTCCAACCATATTTTTTGAGGAGTTTCCAGTACACTAACCATTCCAAGAAGTACTTAATTTACTAAGCTAATGCTATTCTTATTCTCGGAGGAGATATTTACTGATATACAGTTACCTACCCTGTATGTTCATTTAGCTCCTAAATGAGCTCTCATTTCTCGTCCCTCACCACCATCCAGATTTTTTGAGTAGTTTCCAGTGTATTAACCATTTCAAGAAGTTCTTAATTTACTAAGATACTGCTATTCTTATTCTCAGAGGAGTTATTTACTGATATACAGTTACATACCATGAATGTTCATATAGTTCCTAAATGAGCTTTCATCTCTCTTTCCTCACCACAACGCAGATTCTGTTCAGGAGTTTCCAGTACATTAACCTTTCCACTAACTACTTACCTTAACAAGGAACAGCTGTTCTTAATCTAGAAGGGATATTCCCTAATACACAGCTGCCAACCCCGTTCGTATGTATAGTTCTTAATGAGCTTTCCTCTCTCTTCCCTCACCACCAACCAAATTCTTTTTTTTTCAATTTTTATTAGGAAACTGATGTACAGAGAGGTTACAGTTTCATACGTTAGGCATTGGATATATTTCTTGTACTCTTTGTTACCTCGTCCCTCATACCCCCCTCTCTCCTCCCCTTTTCCCCCTGAGGTGTTCAGTTCACTTACAGCAAACAGTTTTGCAAGTATTGCTTTTGTTGTTGTTTTCGTATTTTATCCATTGTCTCTCAATTTTGGTATTCCCTTTGAATTTCCTAATTCTTATACCAGTACACACTGTTTCCCATACACTCAGATAAGATTACAGAGATAGTGTAGATACAATCACAAGAAGGTGATACATGAACATCATCAATAGTAGAAACTACAGATACACATGGGATGTTGAAAGTAGTTACAACTCTGATATAACAATCATTTTCCTAAAATGGAGTTCATTTCACTGAGCATCATCTTATGTGATCATAAGGGTATAATGATTGGGCTCTTGTGATCCTCTGTTGTGACTTGCCTAAACCTGTGCTAATTATTCCCAATAAGGGAGACCATAGAATCCATGTTTCTTTGGGTCTGGCTCACTTCACTTAGTATAATTTTTTCCTAGTCCTTCCATTTCCTTACAAATGGGGCAATGTCATTCTTTCTGATAGAGCCATAAAATTCCATTGTGTATATGTACCACATTTTCCAGATCCATTCGTCTACTGAGGTGCATCTCGGTTGGTTCCAGATTCTCGCTATGACAAATTGCGCTGCAATGAACATTTTTGTGCTGGTGGCTTTTCTGTGATTTTGTTTGTAGTTTTTTGGATAAATACCCAAAAGTGGGGTTGCTTGGTCATAGGGGAGTTCTACATTTAGCCTTCTGAGGAATCTCCATACTGCTTGTCAGAGTGGCTGAATCAATTTACATTCCCACCAACAATGAAGTAGGGTTCCCTTTTGGCCACATCCCCTCCAACAACTTTTATTGTTAGTTTTCTTGATATATGACATTCTTACTGGGGTGAGATGGAATCTCAATGTTGTTTTGATTTGCATTTCCTTTATGGCCAGTGATGTAGAGCAGTTTTTCATATGTCTCTTGGCCATTCTCATTTCCTCATCAGAGAAGTCTCTTTGTAGGTCTTTAGCCCACTAGATGAGTGGGCTATTAGTTCTTTGCGGTTTTATTTTGGAGGAAAGTAATTTTTTTAGTTCTGTATATGTTTTAGATATGAGGTCTTTGTCCGTTGAATGGCCGGTTAAGATCTTCTCCCAGTCTGTGGGCTTTCTGTTTATCTTGCAAGCTATGTCCTTTGCCGTGCAGAAGCTCTGCAGTTTGACGCAGTCCCTTTTGTCCAACCTTTCTTTGATTTGTAGCCTTTCTGGGGCTTTGTTCAGGAAGTTCCGTCCTGCGCCAAGGAGCCCAAGTGTTTCTCCTACTTCTTCCTTTAGTGTTTTCAGGGTGTCTGTTTTGATTTCGAGGTCTTTAATTCATTTGGAATTGATATTGGTGCAGGGTGATATATAAGGAACTAGTTTTAGTTTGTTGCATGTGTTGAGACAGTTTTTCCAGCACACTTTGTTAAAGATGCTATCTTTCTTCCAAACTATTGTCTTAGCCCCTTTATCAAAGATTAAGTAGGCATAGTTCTGTGGGTTCTTTCCTGGGTCTTCAATACTGTTCCATTGGTATTCAGGACTGTTCCAGTGCCAATACCAAGCTGTTTTTATTACTATAGCTTTATAATACAGCTTGAAGTTGGGTATTGTAATTCCTCCAGCACTGTTCTTTCTGCTTAGGATTGTTTTTGCTATTTTAGGTCTTTTAATATTCCATATGAATTTCTGGATTGCTTCCTCTATTTCATCAAAAAATGGTGTTGGGATATTAATGGGTATTGCATTGAATTTGTAGATAGCCTTTGGCAATATTGCCATTTTTATTATATTAATCCTCCCAATCCAGGAGCATGGGAGGTTTTTCCATTTCCTTAGTTCTGACGTAGTTTCGTTTTCCAAGGTTTTAAAGTTCTCCTCAAAGAGGTCATTCACTTCTTTGGTTAAGGTTATTCCTAGGTATTTTATGTTTTTGGAGGCTATTGCAAAGAGGGTTGCTTTCCTGATATCAGCCTCGGTCTTCGGGTCGTTAGCATACAGAAAGGCCATTGATTTTTGAAGGTTTATTTTATATCCTGCAACTCTGCCAAAGTTTTGGATCAGCTCTACTAGCTTGGTGGTAGAGTCTATGGGATTCTTAGGTATAGCATCATGTCATCTGCGAAGAGAGAGAGAGTTTAACTTCATCTTTACCTACTTGGATCCCCTTTATATTTTCTTCTTGCCTGATTGCTCTGGCTAGGAATTCTAGAACTATGTGGAAGAGCAGGGGAGAGAGTGGACATCCCTGCCTTGTTCCTGATTTTGAAGGGAATGGCTTTAGTTTTTCACCATTTAGAGTTATGCTTGCTGTTGGTTTGTCATAAACTGCCTTGATTATATTCAGGAATGTTACCTGGAATCCCAGTTTTTCCAGGGATTTTAGCATAAATGGGTGCTGCATTTTATCAAACGCTTTTTCCGCATCCAGAGATAAAACCATGTGGTTCTTTACCTTGCTCCGGTTGATGTGGTGGATTACATTAATTGACTTGCCTATATTAAACCAGCTTTGCATCCCTGGGATGAATCCAGTTTGATCTTGGTGTATGATTTTTTTGATGACCTGTTGAAGTCGATTGGCCAGAATTTTGTTGAGAATTTTTGCGTCTATGTTTATCAGGGACATCTGTCTATAGTCCTCTTTCCTTGATGAGTCCCTGCCTGGTTTGGGGATAAGGGTTATACTGGCTTCATAGAATGAGTCTGGATGTGAACGTTCTCTTTCAATTTCATTGAAGAGTTTGAGAAATATTGGAGTGAGTTCTGTTTTGAAGGTCTTGTAGAATTCTGCAGTGAATCCGTCTGGACCTGGGCTTTTCTTGGATGGGAGATCATTTATTGCCGTTTCTATTTCAGTACTGGATATGGGTCTGTTTATGAGGTTTAAATCTTCATGGTTCAGTTTGGGGATATGAATTTTTTCTAGGAAATCTTCCATTTCTTCCAAGTTCTCGAACTTGTTGGGATAAAGGTTTGCAAAATAGTCCCTTATTATTTTCTGAATTTCGGTTATTTCTGTGGTGATCTTACCTGTTTTATCTCTTATCCTGTTTATTTGAGCGTGCTGCCTTTGTTTTTTGGTCAGGTTTGCCAGGAGTCTGTTTATCTTGTTGATTTTTTCAAACAACCAACTCTTTGTTTTGTTGATTCTTTCGATTTTTTTTCGTCTCTAATTGTTTTATTTCTGATTTGATTTTAATAATTTGCTTCCGTCTATTGACTTGGGGTTTGGCTTGTTGTTCTCTCTCAAAGAAATTAAGGTGGTTCCTTAAATTATTGAGTTGCTGTTTCTCCAGTTTGTTGATGTATGCACTCAGAGATATAAATTTTCCTCTGAGTACTGCCTTTGCTGTGTCCCAAAGGAGCTGCTACTTTGTGTCCTCAACTTGGTTGAATTCCATAAACATTTGAATTTCCGTTTTAATTTCTTCAATGACCCTCTGATGGTTCAGCAGTGTGTTGTTTAGTCTCCATGAATTGTAGCAATTTCTGTTTTGGCTGTTTGAGTTTAGCTCTAATTTTATTCCAATGTGGTCTGAGAGAATGCAGGGAATGGTTTTGATACTTCTGAATTTGTACAGATTTTCTTTGAGCCCTAAGATGTGATCTATTTTGGAGAATGTTCCATGTGCTGCTGAAAAGAATGTGTATTCTGTTGTTGCTGGGTGGAATATTCTGTAGATGTCGATTAAGTCTAGTTGATGTATGCACTTGTTTAGTTCTGTGGTTTCTTTGTTCAGTTTTTGGCGTGTTGATCTGTCCAGAGGTGATAGTGGAGTGTTAAAGTCCCCAACTATCAATGTGTTTGGGTCTATCTGTGATTTTAGAGCCAGTAGTGTTTGTTTGATGAAGTTGGGTGCCCTGCATTTGGTGTGTAGATATTTAGAATGGTTATTTCTTCCTGTAGGAGAGATCCTTTTACTAGTATGTAGTAACCTTCTTTGTCTCTTCATACCTTTTTTAATTTGAAGTCAATTTTGTCTGATACTAGGATTGCAACTCCAGCCTGCTTATGGGGGCCATTTGCTTGATAGATTTGTTTCCAGCCTTTCACTCTTAGAAGATGTTTAATTTTGCTGGATAGATGTGTCTCTTGGAGGCAGCAGAAAGATGGATCTTGATTTTTGATCCAACTTATGAGCCTATGTCGTTTGATTGGAAAATTAAGTCCATTAATGTTGACAGTTAGGATTGATAGATGATCGTTTGTTCCTTTCATTATCACTATCTTGTTTAAAGCTGTGTCTTCCCATTTATTGATCTGATGTTTACTAATTAGGGTTAATTTCTCTGTCTGTATTGGGATCTTGATTATTTTCCCTGTATAGTACATCTTGAAGGATTTTGTGTAAAGCTGGTTTGGTGGAGATATATTGTTTCAGTTTTTCCTTATTGTGGAAGACTTTTATTTGACCTTCGGCTATGAAGGAGAGTTTGGCGGGGTACAGAATTCATGGTTGGTAGTTATTTTTATTTAGAGTTTGGTATACTTCATTCCAGGCTCTCCTTGCTTTCATGGTCTCTGCTGAGAAGTCTGGGGGTAATTCTGATTGCTTTTCCTTTATATGTGATTGTTTTCTTTGCCCTAACAGCTTTGAGTATTTTTTTCTTGCACTCTGCTGAAGCTGTTTTGATCACAATGTGTCGGTGGGAAGTCCTATTCTGGTCTGGTCGATTTGGGGTTCTAAATACTTCTTGTATCTGTATAGGCCTTTCCTTCTGGATATTTGGGAAGTTCTCAGTTAATATTCTGTTAAATAGGTTGCCTATCCTATTAACCTCTTTCTCCAAGTTTTCCTCAATACCAATTATCCTTAAATTGGTCTTCCTGATCGTGTCTTGAATCTCCTGTCGCGATCTGTTTTGTTGATTGTACTGGATTTGTATTTATTTTTGATCTTTCTCCATAGAATCTAAGGAATGTTCACCTCCCGAAATTCGATCCTCTGCTTCAGTTAGTCGGGACTGTAGGCTAGTTACTTGATTTCAAATCTCTTTTGCTTCTGACTGTTCTTTCCTGATAATTTCCATGTCATTTCTTTGGTCTTGTATGGACTTCTTTACTTCATTAACTTCTTTACTTTGGTTTTGAGAGTTGTCTCTGAAATCTTTAAGCTGATTAGCTATCTTTTCATTTGACTCTTGCAGTTCATTTATCTTTCTATTTGTGGATGCCATAAAATTCTCCATTAATTTTTGCTTTGCCTCCTCACGCTCTAGAATAATTGACTGAAGAGATTCGAACTTTTCATTTATCATGTTTATCAGTAGACTTTGTAGAGCATTTTGAGGGTTCTCTTCTATGTCTTTGATTAGCCGCTCTGCTTCCTGGTTGTTTTGAGTGGGAGATAAGACTTCATTGTTTGCCATCTTTCTTGCGTTTCTTCTGCCCATTTGAATTGGGGATGCCAGTCTACCAGCATCTGTGAGCACCGTTTAAGACCCAACGCAGCCCTTACCAAGCACCGTTGTGTAAATCTTACAAGTTCACAATTATGTACAGATACCCTGTAAACCTGTGTATAAAATTAGATTTGGTGTTCCTAAAGAATACAATCAAATATAACAACTGATCCTGTGCCCTGTATTCAGTAGTTACTTATTTACTGTTACAACCCTATACGCAATTCTTGTCTTAATATTATGAACTTTTAGGACTGGCTTTCTCTATGAACCCCTTTGATTCACTCGTATTAAGCTGGGATACCCTCTATCCAATAACCAGGAGTCATTGATGACTGGAGGTCCAGGGAGTAAGTCAGGAGGTTAAGTTGGAGGTAGTAAAGAGAATAGAGTAAAATGTATTTGGGGAGGGGAGGTGGTGATTTTGGTATAGTTTCAGTGACGTGGAAGTGTCGAGAAGAGTAGAATCAGTAGAGAGAATAAGGTTGCAATGATAGATAATGGAGAGTTAGCAGAAAAGAGTGGAGGAGTTCTTCATAGCAAAGTAAGTTTTAAAGAAAGAGAACGCAGAGAGAGAAATAAAGTAGAAGTAGTGGGAGACACACAAAAGAGGAAAATTATTTAAAAAAGAAGATAAAATAAAAAGGAAAAAATATTTTAAAAAATCATCAAAGGAACAACCCAAACAAACAGAAAAAGAAAAAAAACTTGATAAAACAAACTGGTAAAAATAGAAAACATGGTGAAAAAAAAAGAAGACGTTTCCGAATTGAAAAAAATTTATTTTTTTTTAAGTTTAAGAAATGTTGAAAAGATAAAGAAAAAAATGGAGTCTTCTTTGTTTGGGTCGTCTTTCCCCAGTCTCTGGTTTCCTTATGATGGTCTGCAGTCTATATTCCTGATTTTCTGGGTTTGGCAGAATTCAGCTTGCTCCTCTGTCTGCTGCAGGGCCGCGGCCTTTGAATAGGCTGTGATCTCAGCAGGGAGGGGCGCCTCTGGCCTGTTTTACCCAGCTGAGAGGTGCTTGCCTGTACAAGGCTTCTGCCTCCTGCAACGGGCGGCCTCCTTCGTGGAGGTGGCTTTGGAAAGCCGCTCCTTTTGGGCTGGGAATAGGGCTTCCTCTGTGACGGGACCGTTTAACTGTCTCAGGTTCCTCCGTCTAGTGGTTCCCTGACGCTGGGATCTGGTGGCTGGTTTCAATTCAAATTTAGAAGTTCTGGCGGGCAGGGCTCATTTAGGAACGACATGAACATACTGGGTAGGTAGCCGTTTATCAGTAAATATCTCCACTGAGAATAAGAATAGCAGTAGCTTAGTAAATTAAGTACTTCCTGGTATGGTTAGTGTAGTGGAAACTCCTCAAAAGAATCTGCTTTGTAGTGAGGGAACAGAGTAAAAAGCTCATTTAGGAAGTACACTTACGAAGGGGGTAGGCAGCTGTATATCAGGGAGTATCCCTTCTGAGAATAAGAACAGCTGGTGCTTGTTAAGGTAATTAGATCGAGGAAACGTTAATGTACTGGAACCTCCTCAGAAGACTATGATTTGTGGTGAGGGAAGAGAGATAATAGCTCATTAAGGAACTACACATACGAACAGGATAGGCAGCTGCATATCAGGCAATATCCCTTCTGATAATAAAAACAGCTGTTGCTTGTTAAGGTAATTAGATCGAGGAAAGGTTAATGTATTGGAAACTCCTCAAAAGCATCTTATGTGTTGTGAGGGAAGAGAGATAAAACCTCATTTAGTTATGACATGAGCATACTGGGTAGGTAGCTGTTTATCAGTAAATACCTTCCCTGAGAATGAGAATAGCAGTAGCTTAGTAAATTAAGTGCATCCTGGTATGGTTATTGTACTGTAGACTATTAAAAAGAATCTGCTTTGTTGTGAGGGAAGAGAGTAAAAAGCTCATTTAGGAACTACACTTATGAAGGTGGTAGGCAGCTATATATCAGGGAGTTTCCTTCTGAGAATAAGAACAGCTGGAGCTTATTAAGGTAATTATATCGGGGAAAGGTTAATGTATTGGAAACTCCACAGAAGAATCTGATTTGTGGTGAGGGAAGAGAGAAAAAAATCTCATTTAGAACCGACATGAAAATACTGTGTAGGTAGCTGTTTATCAGTAATTATCTCCACTGAGAAAAACAGCAGTAGCTTAGTAAATTAAGTAGTTCCTGGTATGGTTAATATACTGGAAACTCTTCAAAAGAATCTAGTTTGTGGTGTGGGAACAGAGAAAAAAGCTCATTTAGGAACTACACTTACAAAGTGGGGAGGCACCTGTATATCAGGGAGTATCCCTCTGAGAATAAGAACAACTGGGACTTGTTACGGTAATTACATAGAAGAAAGTTTAATGTACTGGGAACTCCTCAGAAGAATCTGATTAGTGGTGAGGGAAGAGAGTTAAAAGCTCATTTAAAAAGGACATGAACATACTGGGTAGGTAGCTGTTTATTAGTAAATATCTCCCCTGAAAAAAAGAATAGCCGTAGCTTGGTAAATTAAGTACTTCCTGGTATGGGTAATGTACTGGAAATTCCTCAAAAGAATCTGCATTTCCGTGAGGGAAGAGAGATAAAAGCTCATTTAATACAGACACTACGAAGATAGTACGCAGCTGTATATCAGGGAGTATCCCTTCTGAGAATAGGAACAGCTGGAGCTTGTTAATGTAATTAGATCGAGGAAAGGATAATGTACTGGAAACTCCTCAATAGAAGCTGCTTTGAGGTCAGGGAACAGAGAAAAAAGCTCATTTAGGAACTACACTTACGAAGGTGGTAGGCAAAGGTATATCAGGGAGTATCCCTTCTGAGAATAAGAACAGCTGGAGCTTGTTAAGGTAATTACATCGAGGAAAGGTAACTCTACCGGAAACTCCTCAAAAGAATCAGCTTTTTGGTGAGGGAAGAGAGATAAAACCTCATTTAGAACGACATGACCATACTGGGTAGGTAGCTGCTTATCAGTAAATAACTCACCTGAGAATA
>NC_063188.1:69616632-69651043 GCF_023159225.1 Perognathus longimembris pacificus | reverse complement strand
AGAATAGCAGTAGCTTAGTAAATTAAGTACTTCCTGGAATGGTTAATATACTGGAAACTCCTCAAAAGCATCTGCTTTGTGGTGAGTGGAGAGAGATAAAAGATCATTTAGAAACTACACATACGAACGGGGTAAGCAGCTGTATATCAGGCAATATCCCTTCTAATAATAAGAACAGCTGTTGCTTGTTTATGTAAGAAATTCATGGAAAGGTTAATGTACAGGAAACTCCTCACAAGAATCTGCTTTGTGGAGAGGGAACAGAGAAAATAGATCATTTAGGAACTACACTTACAAAGGTGGTAGGCAGCTGTATATCAGGGAGTATCCCATCTGAGAATAAGAACAGCTGGAACTTGTTGAGGTAATTAGATCGAGGAAAGGTTAATGTTCTGGAAACTCCTTAGAAGAATCTGATTTGTGTTGAGGGAAGAGAGATAAAACTCATTTAGGAACGACATGAACATACTGGGTAGGTAGCTGTTTATCAGTAAATATCTCTACTGAGAATAAGAATAGCAGTATCTTATTAAAGTAAGTATTTCCTGGTATGGTTATTGTACTGGAGACTCCTCAAAAGAATCTGCTTTGTGGAGAGGGAACAGAGAAAAAAGCTCATTTCGGAACTACACTTACTTCGGTGGTCGGCAGCTGTATATCAGCGATTATTCCTTCTGAAAATAAGAACAGCTGGAGATTGTTAAGGTAATTCGATCGTGGAAAGGTTAATGTACTGGAAACAGCTCAAAAGAATCTGATGTGTGGTGAGGGAAGAGAGATAAAACCTCATTTAGGAATGACATGAACATACTGGGTAGGTAGTTGTTCATTAGTAAATATCTCCCCTGAGAATAAGAATAGCAGTAGCTTAGTAAATTAAGTTCTTCCTGGTATGGGTAATGTACTGGAAATTCCTTAAAAGAATCTGCATTTTGGTGAGGGAAGAGAGATAAAAGCTCCTTTAGGAACAATATGAACATACTGGGTAGGTAGCTGTTTATCAGTAAATATCTCCACTGATAATAAGTATAGCAGTAGCTTAGAAGAGTAAGTACTTCCTGGTTTGGTTAATATACTGGACACTCCTCAAAAGAATCTGAATTTTGGTGACGGAAGAGAGATAAAACCTCATTTAGGAACTACACTTACGAAGGTGGTTGGCAGCTGTATATCATGCAATATCCCATCTGAAAATAAGAACAACTGGAGTTTGTTATGGTAAGTAGTTCGTATATAGGTTAATGTACTGGAAAATCCTCACAAGAATCTGCTTTGTGGTGAGGGAACAAAGAAAAAAGCTTATTTATGAACTACACTTACGAAGGTGGTAGGCAGGTGTATATCAGGGAGTATCCCTTCTGAGAATAAGAACAGCTGGAGTTTGTTAAGGTAATTAGATCGAGGAAAGGATAATGTACTGGAAACTCCTCAAAAGAATCTGATTTGTGGTGAGGGAAGAGAGATAAAAGGTCATTTATTACCGACATGAACATACTGGGTAGGTAGCTGTTTATCAGTAAATATCTCCCCAGAAAATAAGAATAGCAGTAGCTTAGTAAATTAAGTACTTCCTGTTATGGTTACTGTACTGGAAACTCATCAAAAGAATCTGGATTGTGGTGAGGGAACAGAGAAAAAAGCTCATTTAAGACCTGCACTTACGAAAGGGGTAGGCAGCTGTATACCAGGGAGTATCCCTTGTGAGTATAAGAACAGCTGGAGCTTGTTAAGGTAATTAGATCGAAGAAAGGTTAATGTACTGGAAACTCCTCAGAAGACTCTGATTTGTGGTGAGGGAAGAAAGATAAAAGCTCATTTAGGAACAACATGAACATACTGGGTAGGTAGCTGTTTATCAGTAAATTTCTCCCCTGAGAATGAGAATAGCAGTAGCTTAGTAAATTAAGAACTTCTTGGTATGGTTATTGTACTGTAAACTTCTCAAACGAATCTGATTTTTGGTGACGGAAGAGAGATAAAACCTCATTTAGGAACTACACATACTAAGGTTGTTGGCAGCTGTATATCAGGAAATATCCCTTCTGAGAATAAGAACAGCTGGAGCTTGTTAAAGGAAGTAGTTCGAGGAAACGTTAATGTACAGGAAACTCCTCACAAGAATCTGCTTTGTCGTGATGGAACAGAGAAAAATGCTCATTTATGAACTATACCTACGAAGGTGGTAGGCAGCTGTATATCAGGGAGTATCCCTTCTGAGAGTGAGAAAAGCTGGAGCTTTTTAAAGTAATTAGATTGAGTAAAGGTTAGTGTACTGGAACCTCCTCAAAAGAATCTGATTTGTGGTGAGGGAAGAGAGATAAAAGCTCATTTAGGAATGACATGAACATACTGGGTAGGTAGATGTTTATCAGTAAATATCTCCCCTGAGAATAAGAATAGCAGTAGCTTAGTAAATTAAGTACTTCCTGGTATCGTTAATGTGCTGGAAATTCCACAAAAAAATCTGCTTCTTGGTGAGGGATGAGAGATAAAATCTCATTTAGGACCTACACTTACGAATGTGGTAGGCAGCAGTATCTCAGGGAGTACCCCTTCTGGATGTAAGAACAGCTGGAGCATGTTAAGGTAAATAGATCGAGGAAAGGTTAATGTACTGGAAACTCTTCAGAAGACTCTGGTTTGAGGTGAGGGAAGAGAGATAAAAGCTCATTTAAGAACTACACATACGAACGGGGTAGGCAGCTGTATATCAGGGAGTATTCCTTCTGAGAATAAGAACAGCTGGCGTTTGTTAAGGTAATTAGATCGAGGAAAGGTTAATGTACTGGAAACTCCTCAAAAGAATCTGATGTGTGGTGAGAGAAGAGAGATAAATCCTCATTTAGGAACGACATGAACATACTGGGTAGGTAGCTGTTTATCAATAAATATCTCCCCTGAGAATGAGAATAGCAGTATCTTAGTAATTAAGTACTTCCTGGTATGGTTATTGTAATGGAGACTCCTCAAAAGAAACTGCTTTTTGGTGAGGGAACAGAGTAAATAGCTCATTTAGGAACTACACTTACGAAGGTGGTAGGCAGCAGTATTTCAGGCAATATCCCTTCTGTTTATAAGAACAGCTGTTGCTTGTTAATATAAATAGTTCGTGGAAAGGTTAATGTACTGGAAACTCCTCACAAGAATCTGCTTTGTGGTGAGGGAACAAAGAAAAAAGCTCATTTAGGAACTACACTTACGAAGGTGGTAGGCAGCTGTATATCAGGGAGCATCCTTTCTGAGAATAAGAACAGCTGGAGTTTGTTAAGGTAATTAGATTGAGGAAAGGTTAATGTACTGGAAACTCCTCAAAAGAATCTGATTTGTGGTGAGGGAAGAGAGATAAAAACTCATTTAAGAACTACACATACGAACGGGGTAGGCAGCTGTATATCAGGGAGTATCCCTTCTGAGAATAAGAACAGCTGGAGTTTGTTAAGGTAATTAGATCGAGGAAAGGTTAATGTACTGGAAACTCCTCAAAAGAATCTGATTTGTGGTGAGGGAAGAGAGATAAAAGGTCATTTATTACCGACATGAACATACTGGGTAGGTAGCTGTTTATCAATAAATATCTCCCCTGAGAATGAGAATAGCAGTATCTTAGTAATTAAGTACTTCCTGGTATGGTTATTGTAATGGAGACTCCTCAAAAGAAACTGCTTTTTGGTGAGGGAACAGAGTAAATAGCTCATTTAGGAACTACACTTACGAAGGTGGTAGGCAGCAGTATTTCAGGCAATATCCCTTCTGTTTATAAGAACAGCTGTTGCTTGTTAATATAAATAGTTCGTGGAAAGGTTAATGTACTGGAAACTCCTCACAAGAATCTGCTTTGTGGTGAGGGAACAAAGAAAAAAGCTCATTTAGGAACTACACTTACGAAGGTGGTAGGCAGCTGTATATCAGGGAGCATCCTTTCTGAGAATAAGAACAGCTGGAGTTTGTTAAGGTAATTAGATTGAGGAAAGGTTAATGTACTGGAAACTCCTCAAAAGAATCTGATTTGTGGTGAGCGAAGAGAGATAAAAACTCATTTAAGAACTACACATACGAACGGGGTAGGCAGCTGTATATCAGGGAGTATCCCTTCTGAGAATAAGAACAGCTGGAGTTTGTTAAGGTAATTAGATCGAGGAAAGGTTAATGTACTGGAAACTCCTCAAAAGAATCTGATTTGTGGTGAGGGAAGAGAGATAAAAGGTCATTTATTACCGACATGAACATACTGGGTAGGTAGCTGTTTATCAGTAAATATCTCCCCAGAAAATAAGAATAGCCGTAGCTTAGTAAATTAAGTACTTCCTGGTATGGTTACTGTACTGGAAACTCATCAAAAGAGTCTTCTTTGTGGTGAGGGAGCAGAGAAAAAAGCTCATTTATTAACTAAACTTACGGAGGTGGTAGGCAGCTGTATACCAGGGAGTATCCCTTGTGAGTATAAGAACAGCTGGAGCTTGTTAAGGTAATTAGATCGAGGAAACGTTAATGTACTGGAAACTCCTCAGAAGAATCTGATTTGTGGTGAGTGAAGAAAGATAAAAGCTCATTTAGGAACAACATGAACATACTGAGTAGGTAGCTGTTTATCAGTAAATTTCTCCCCTGAGAATGAGAATAGCAGTAGCTTAGTAAATTAAGAACTTCTTGGTATGGTTATTGTACTGTAAACTTCTCAAACGAATCTGATTTTTGGTGACGGAAGAGAGATAAAACCTCATTTAGGAACTACACATACTAAGGTTGTTGGCAGCTGTATATCAGGCAATATCCCTTCTGAGAATAAGAACAGCTGGAGCTTGTTAAAGGAAGTAGTTCGAGGAAACTTTAATGTATAGGAAACTCCTCACAAGAATCTGCTTCGTGGTGATGGAACAGAGAAAAATGCTCATTTATGAACTACACATACGAAGGTGATAGGCAGCTGTATTTCAGGGAGTATCCCTTCTGAGACTGAGAAAAGCTGGAGCTTGTTAAAGTAATTAGATCGAGGAAAGGTTAGTGTACTGGAACCTCCTCAAAAGAATCTGATTTGTGGTGAGGGAAGAGAGATAAAAGCTCATTTAGGAATGACATGAATATACTGGGTAGGTAGATGTTTATCAGTAAATATCTCCCCTGAGAATAAGAATACCAGTAGCTTAGTAAATTAAGTACTTCCTGGTATCGGTAATGTACTGGAAATTCCACAAAAGAATCTGCTTCTTGGTGAGGGATGAGAGATAAAATCTCATTTAGGACCTACACTTACGAAGGTGGTAGGCAGCAGTATCTCAGGGAGTATCCCTTCTGGATGTAAGAACAGCTGGAGCATGTTAAGGTAATTAGATCGAGGAAAGGTTAATGTACTGGAAACTCCTCAGAAGACTCTGGTTTGTGGTGAGGGAAGAGAGATAAAAGTTCATTTAAGAACTACACATACGAACGGGGTAGGCAGTTGTATATCAGGCATTATCCCTTCTGATAATAGAAAGAGCTGTTGATTGTTAAGGTAATTAGATCGAGGAAAGGTTAATGTCCTGGAAACTCCTCAAAAGAATCTGATGTGTGGTGAGAGAAGAGAGATAAATCCTCATTTAGGAATGACATGAACATACTGGGTAGGTAGCTGTTTATCAATAAATATCTCCCCTGAGAATGAGAATAGCAGTAGCTTAGTAAATTAAGTACTTCTTGGTATGGTTATTGTACTGGAGACTCCTCAAAAGAAACTGCTTTTTGGTGAGAGAACAGAGTAAATAGCTCATTTAGGAACTACACTTATGAAGGTGGTAGGCAGCTGTATATCAGGGAGTATCCCTTTTGATTGTAAGAAGAGCTGTTGCTTGTTTAGTTAAGTCGTTCGTGGAAAGGTTAATGTGCTAGAACTCCTCACAAGAATCATATTTGCGGTCAGGGAACAGAGAAAAAAAGCTCATTTATTAACTACACTTACGAGGTGGTAGGCAGCTGTATATCAGGGAGTATCCATTCTGAAAATAAGAACAGCTGTATCTTGTTAAGGTAATTACATCGAGGAAAGTTTAATGTACTGGAAACTCCTCAGAAGACTCAGATTCTGTTGAGGAGTTTCCAGTACATTCACCTTTCCCCGAACTACTTACCTTAACAAGGAACAGCTGTTCTTATTCTAGAAGGGATATTCCCTGATATACAGGTGTCAACCCCGTTTGTACGTGTAGTGCCCAAATGACCTTTCATCTCTTTTCCCTCACCACCATCCAGATTCTTTTGTTTTTAAGTTTTTATTATAAAACTGATGTACAGAGAGGTTACACTTTCACACGTTAGGCGTTGGATACATTTCTTGTACTGTTTGTTACCTTGTCCCTCATACCCCCCTCGTTCCTCTCTTTTTCCCCAACTGAAGTTTTCAGTTCACTTACACCCAACAGTTTTGCAAGTATTGCTTTTGTTGTTTTTTCTCGTATTTTACCTTTTGTCTCTCATTTTGGTATTCCCTTTCAATTTCCTAATTCGAATGCCAGTACACACTTTTTCCCATACACTCTGATAGGATTACAGAGATAGTGTAGATACAATCACAAGAAGGTGATACACGAACATCATCAATAGTAGAAACTACAGATACACATGGGATGTTGAAAGTAGTTACAACTGTGATATAACAATTGTTTCCACAACATGGAGTTCATTTCACTTAGCATCATCTTATGTGAAAATAAGGGTATACCTATTGGGCTCTTGGGATCCTCTGTTGTGTCTTGCCTAAACCTGTGCTAATTATTCCCAATAAGGGAGACCATAGAGTCCATGTTTCTTTGGGTCTGGCTCACTTCACTTAGTATAATTTTTTCCAAGTCCTTCCATTTCCTTACAAATGGGGCAATGTCGTTCTTTCTGATAGAGCCATAAAATTCCATTGTGTATATGTACCACATTTTCCTGATCCATTCGTCTACAGAGGGGCATCTGGGCTGGTTCCACATTGTCGCTATGACAAACTGCGCTGCAATGAACATTGTTGTGCTAGTGGCTTTACTTTGATTTTGTTTGTAGTTTTTTGGATAAATATCCAAAAGTGGGGTTGCTGGGTCATAGGGGAGTTCTACATTTAGCCTTCTGAGGAATCTCCATACTGCTTGACAGAGTAGCTGGACCAGTTTACATTCCCACCAACAATGAAGTAGGGTTCCCTTTTGGCCACATCCCCTGAAACAACTGTTATTGTTAGTTTTCTTGATATAAGAAATTCTTACTGGGGTGAGATGGAATCTCAATGTTGTTTTGATTTGCGTTTCCTTTATGGCCTATGATGTAGAACATTTTTCATATGTCTCTTGGCCATTCTCATTTCCTCATCAGAGAAGTCTCCTTGTAGGTCTTTAGCCCACTTGATGAGTGGGCTATTCTTTGCGGTTTTGTTTTGGAGGAAAGTAATTTTTTTAGTTCTGCATATAATTTAGATATGAGGCCTTTGTCTGGTGAATGGCCGGTAAATATCTTCTCCCAGTTTGTGGGCTTTCTGTTTATCTTGCAAGCTATGTCCTTTGCCGTGCAGAAACTCTGCAGTTTGATGCAGTCCCATTTGTCCAATCTTTCTTTGATTTGTAGCCTTTCTGGGTCTTTGTTCAGGAGTTCTGTCCTGTGCCAAGGAGCCCAAGTGTTTCTCCTACTTCTTCCTTTAGTGTTTTCAGGGTGTCTGTTTTGATTTCGAGGTCTTTACTCCATTTGGAATTGATATTGGTGCAGGGTGATATATAAGGAACTAGTTTTAGTTTGTTGCATGGGTTGAGCCAGTTTTTTCAGCCCAATTTTTAAAGCAGCTATCTTTATTCCCAACTATTGTCTTAGACCCTTTATCAAAGATTAAGTAGGCGTAGTTCTGTGGGTTCTTTCCCGGGTCTTCAATTCTGTTCCATTGGTCTTCAGACCTGTTCCGGTGCCAATACCAAGCTGTTTTTATTACTATAGCTTTATAATACAGCTTGAAGTTGGGTATTGTAATTCCTCCAGCACTGTTCTTTCTTCTTAGGATTGTTTTTGCTATCTGAGGTCTTTTATTGTTCCATATGAATTTCTGGATTGATTCCTCTATTTCATCAAAAAATGTTGTTGGGATATTAATGGGTATTGCAGTGAATTTGTAGATAGCCTTTGGCAATACTGCCATTTTTATTATATTAATCCTTCCAATCCAGGAGCATGGGAGTTTTTTCCATTTCCTTAGTTCTGACTTAATTTCGTTTTCCAAGGTTTTAAAGTTCTCCTCAAAGAGGTCTTTCACTTCTTTGGTTAAGGTTATTCCTAGGTATTTTATGTTTTTGGAGGCTATTGCAAAGGGGGTTTCTTTCCTGATAAAAGCCTCGGTGTTCGGGTCATTAGCATACAGAAAGGCCATTGATTTTTGAAGGTTTATTTTATATCCTGCCACTTTGCCAATGTTTTGTATCAGCTTTAGTAGCTTGGGGGTAGAGTCTATGGGATCATGTCATCTGCGAAGAGAGAAAGTTTAACTTCATCTTTTCCTATTTGGATCCCCTTTATATTTTCTTCTTGCCTGATTGCTCTGGCTAGGAATTCTAGTACTATTTTGAAGAGCGGGGGAGAGAGTGGACATCCCTGCCTTGTTCCGGATTTTTAAAGGGAATGGCTTTTGTTTTTCACCATTTAGAGTTATGCTTGCTGTTGGTTTGTCATAAACTGCCTTAATTATATTCAGGAATGTTCCCTGGAATCCCAGTTTTTCCAGGGCTTTTAGCATAAATGGGTGCTGGATTTTATCGAACGCTTTTTCTGCATCCAGCGATAAAACCATGTGGTTCTTTACCTTGCTCCGGTTGATGTGGTGGATTACATTAATTGACTTGCCTATATTAAACCAGCTTTGCATCCCTGGGATAAATCCAGTTTGATCGTGGTGTATGATTTTTTTGATGACCTGATGAAGTCGGTTGGACAGAATTTTGTTGTGAATTTTTGCATTTATGTTCATCAGGGAGATTGGTCTGTAGTCCACTTTCCGTGATGAGTGTTTGCCTGGTTTTGGGATGAGGGTTATACTGGCTTCATAAAATGAGTCTGGAAGTGAACGTTCTCTTTCAATTTCATTGACGAGTTTGAGAAATATTGGAGCGAGTTCTGTTTTGAAGGCCTTGTAGAATTCTGCAGTGAATCCATCTGGACCTGGGCTTTTCTTGGATGGGAGATCATTTATTGCCGTTTCTATTTCAATACTGGATATGGGTCATTTTAGAAGGTTTAAATCTTCATGGTTGAGTTTGGGGGTATCAATTTTTTCTAGGAAATCATCCATTACTTCCAAGTTCTCAAATTTGTTGGGATAAATGTTTGCAAAATAGTCCCTTATTATTTTCTGAATTTCGGTTATTTCTGTGGTGATGCTACCTGTTTCATCTCTTATCTTGTTTATTTGAGTGTACTGCCTTCGTTTTTTGGTCAGGTTTGCCAGGGGTCTCTCTATCTTGTTGATTTTTTCAAAGAACCAACTCTTTGTTTTGTTGATTCTTTCGATGGTTTTTTTCTTCTCTAATTGACTTAATTCTGATTTGATTTTAATTATTTGTTTCCATCTATTGACTTGGGGTTTGTCTTGTTGTTCTCTCTCCAGAAAATTAAGGTACTTCCTTAAATTACTGAGTTGCTGTTTCTCCAGTTTGTTGATGTATGTACTCAGAGATATAAATTTTCCTCTGAGTACTGCCTTTGCTGTGTCCCAATGGAGCTGGTACTTTTTGTCCTCAACTTGGTTGAAGTCCATAAACATTTGAATTTCCGTTTTAATTTCTTCAATGACCCACTGATGGTTCAGCAGTGTGTTGTTTAGTCTCCATGAATTGTGGGATTTTCTGTGGTGGCTGAATGAGTTGAGCTCTAATTTTATTCCATTGTGGTCTGAGAGAATGCAGGGAATGATTTTGATACTTCTGAATTTGTACAGATTTTCTTTGTGCCCTAAGATATGATGTATTTTGGAGAATGTTCCATGTGCTGCCGAAAATAATGTGTATTCTGTCCTTGCTGGGTGGAATATTCTGTAGATGTTGATTAAGTCTAGTTGGTCTATGCAATTGTTTAGTTTTGTGGTTTCTTTTTTCAATTTTTGGAGTGTTCATCTGTCCAGAGGTGATAGTGGAGTGTTAAAGTCCCCCACTATCAATGTGTTTGGGTCTATAAATGTTTTTAGAGCCAGTAGTGTTTGTTGGATGAAGTTGGGTGCCCTGCATTTGGTGTGTAGATATTTAGGATGGTTATTTCTTCCTGTTGGAGAGATCCTTTTACTATTATGTAGTAACCTTCTTTTTCTCTTCTTACCTTTTTAAATTTGAAGTCAATTTTGTCTGCTACTAGGATTGCAACTCCAGCCTGCTTATGGGGGCCATTTGCTTGATAGATTTGTTTCCAGCCTTTCACTTTTAGTAGATGTTTACTTTTGCTGGATAGATGTGTCTCTTGGAGGCAGCAGAAAGATGGATCTTGAGTTTTGATCCAACTTATGAGCCTATGTCGTTTGATTGGAGAATTAATCCATTAATGTTGACATTTAGGATTGAGAGATCATCATTTGTTCCTTTCATTATCACTATCTTGTTTAAAGCTGTGTCTGCTCATTTCTTGATCTAGTGTTTACTAGTTAGGGTTCATTTCTCTGTCTGTGTTGGGATCTTGATTATTTTCCCTGTATAGTACATCTTTAAGGATTTTGTGTAAAGCTGGTTTGGTGGAGATATATTGTTTCAGTTTTTCCTTATGGTGGAAGACTTTTATTTGACCTTCGGCTATGAAGGAGAGTTTGGCGGGGTACAGAATTCTTGGTTGGCAGTTATTTTTATTTAGAGTTTGGTATACTTCATTCCAGGCTCTCCTTGCTTTCATGGTCTCTGCTGAGAAGTCTGGGGTAATTCTGATTGCTTTTCCTTTATATGTGATTGTTTTCTTTGCCCTAACAGCTTTGAGTATTTTTTCCTTGCACTCTGCTGAAGCTTTTTTGATCACAATGTGTCGGTGGGAAGTCCTATTCTCGTCTGGTCGATTTGGGTTTCTAAATGCTTCTTTTTTTTTTTTTAAAGTTTTTATTATAAATCTGATGTACAGAGAGGTTACAGTTTCACACGTTAGGCATTGGATACATTTCTTATATCTGTATAGGCCTTTACTTCTGGATGTTTGTTAAGTTCTCAGCAAATATTTTGTTAAATAGGTTGCCTATCCCATTAACCTCTTTATCCAAGTTTTCCTCAATACCTATTATCCTTAAATTGGGCTTCCTGATCGTGTCTTGAATCTCCTGTAGCGATCTGTTTTGTTGCTTGGACTGGATTTGTATTGATTTTTGATCTTTCTCCATAGAATCTAAGGAATCTTCAGCTCCTGAGATTCGATCCTCTGCTTCAGTTAGTCGGGACTGTAGGCTTGCTACTTGATTTCGAATCTCTTTTGTTTCTGACTGGTCTTTCCTGATGATTTCCTTGTCATTTCTTAGGTGCTGTATGGACTTCTTTACTTCATTAACTTCATTACTTTGGTTTTGAGTGTTGTCTCTCAAATCTTTAAGCTGGGTAGCTATCTTTTCATTTGAATCTTGAAGCTCATTTATCTTTCTATTTGTGGATGCCATGAAATTCTCCATTAATTTTTGCTTTGCCTCCTCACGCTCTAACATAATTGACTGAAGAGATTCAAACTATTCATTTATCATATTTATCAGTAGACTTTGTAGAGCATTTTGGGGGTTTTCTTCTATGTTTTTGATTGACTGCTCTGCTTCCTGCTTGTTTTGAGTGGGGGATAAGACTTCATTGTTTGCCATCTTTCTTGTGTTTCTTCTGCCCATTTGAATTGGGGATGCCAGTCTACCAGCACCTGTGAGCACCGTTTAAGACCCAAAGCAGCCCTTACCAAGCACTGTTGTGTAGAGCTTACAATTTCACAATCATATACAGATAACTTGTATACCTGTCTATAAAGTTAGATTTGGTGTTCCTAAAGAATATAATTTCATTATAACAACCGATCCTGGGCCCTGTATTCAGTAGTTACTTATTTACTGTTACAACCCTATACGCAATACTTGTTTTTATATTAAGTTCTTTTAGGACTGGCTTTCTCTATGAAGCCCTTTGATTCACTCGTATTAATCTGGGATACCCTCTATCCAATAACCAGGAGTCAATGGAATCTGGAGGTCCAGGCAGTAAGTCAGGAGGGTAAGTTGGAGGTAGTAAGGAGAATAGAGTAAAATGTATTGGGGTGGTGGTGTTGATTTTGGTTTAGTTTCAGTGACGTGGGAATGTGTAGAGTCGAATCAGTAGAAAGAACAAGGTTAAAATGACAGACACTGGAGAGTTAGCAGAAAAGAGTGGATGTGTTATTCATTGGAAAGTAATTTTTAAAGGAAGAGGACGCAACGAGAGAAATAAAGTAAAAATACTGGAAGACAGATACACAAAACAGAGAAAAATTATTTAAAAAGGAAGAAAAAGTAAATAAAAAGGAAAATAACAGAAAAGGAACAACCCAAACAAATAAACAAACACAAAAACCTTGATAAAACATTGGTAAAAATGGAAAACATACAAACAAATAAAAACAAACAAAAAAACAACCAATCATGTTTCAGATGTGAAAAAATTAAAAAGAAAATTAAAAAAAAAGTTTTAAAAAAATGTTCGAAAAGAAAAAGAAGAAAAAAAAGAAAAAAAAAGGAGTCCTCCTTGTTTGGGTGGTTTCTCCCCAGTCTGTGGTTTCCCTGCAATGGACTGCAGTCTATTTTCCTCATTGGCTGGTTTGACTTGATTTCAGTTGGCAAGGGGTGGATCTGATCTGACGCTTCTCCCCTGTTGGTGCAATCGTGGGTCTCTGAAGTTCGCACAGCTTGCAGGCAGGCCTTGGGCGTCCTCTGTCGATGGGGACGTGAGCGGTCTCAGGAACTGTGGCTACTCTGTCTGCTGTGGGGCCGCTGCCTTTGATGCCTGGACTTGACGAGGCTGTGAACTCAGCAGGGCAGGGCTCCTCTGGCCTGTTTTCCTCGCTTGAGAGTTGCTTGCCTGAGGGAGGCGGCCTCCTTGGCATAGGTGGGTATGGAATGCAGCTCAGTTTTGGGTTGGGAATTAGCTTCCTCTGTGACGGGCCCGTTTAGCTGTCCCAGGAACTGTTTGTTCCTCCCTCTGGTGTTTTCCTGCCCCCGGTAGCTGCTCGCAGCTTTTGCTTTAAGTTTAGAAATCCCAGCGGGCAGGGCGGGGAACCTCTGGCTAAGCCATGGCCCAGGACTAGCCTCCCGTCATGGCAGGGGGCGTACTTCTGGGCGAAGCTGGTTCTCACTGATTCCGCCCCTCCTGCCCTTTTCAAAGATGGCTTTTTTGCCCTTGCTTTCCCCAGGCCCGCTTCATTTCTAGTCTGGTCTGACCTTATGCCAGTGGCAAAGATGGCGCTTTGCTCTGGCGGTGGGGAAAGGGATGCCTTCCAGAAGCTGGTCTGTGGGCATGAGTGAGAATATCTTTTGTGGTGTACTCACGCTGTCTCTGCGATGTCAGGTCGTCCTTGCTCAGCTGCCATCTGGAGAATTTCTCTCTTTAGCTGCGCAGAGTGCGGGGGTGCTGTGCCGAGCACTGCGCCGGGGCCAGCACTGGCGCGGCGGCGGGATGCTGCCCGGAGCTCAAATCTGTGTTTTCAGACCAGCAAAGTCGATTTTTCCTTCCTTTTCAGAATCCCTGTACTGTTAGAACTTACTTTGGCTGACTTTCTAGGAGTAACAGTTTCTATGGCGTGAGAAATCTACGATATCGGAGGGAGCTGAGCAAGCGCTCTGCTTCTCCTCCTCCGTCTTCCTCTTCTCTTCCCCTTGGTTGTTTCTATTTTTTTTTTTTTTTTGGCCAGTCCTTCGCCTTGGACTCAGGGCCTGAGCACGGTCCCTGGCTTCTTCCCGCTCAAGGCTAGCATTCTGCCAATTGAGCCACAGCGCCGCTTCTGGCCGTTTTCTGTATATGTGGTGCTGGGGAATCGAACCTAGGGCCTCCTGTATCCGAGGCAGGCACTCTTGCCACTAGGCTACATCCCCAGCCCCTGGTTGTTTCTTGTACCTGTTGCTTTGAGTGGATTCTCGGTATTAGTGTTCTCGTTAATGGCTGTGTTCCAGGATTCTGTGTCTGCTTTTAACCGAGAATTTCTGTAGTGCATTTTGCTCTCATCCCAAACGCTATAAAACCACTGTCCTCTTCCCTCACAGGACGTGAGCAACACAAGGCTGGGAAGTGACAGCCAAATTATCTCATCACTCTTCTATCTCCACAAAGCAGATTCTATTGAGAAATTTCCAGTACATTCACCTTTCCATGAACTACTTACCATAACCAATAACAGCTGTTCTTAATCTAGAAGGGATATTCTCTGATCTACAGCTGCCAACCACGTTCATAAGTGTAGTTCCTAAATGAGCTTGCATTGCTGTTCCCTCACAAGCAACCAGACTCTTTTGAGGAGTTCCAGTACATTAACCATTCCAAGAAGTACTTAATTTACTAAGATACTGATATTCTTATTCTCAGAGGAGGTATTTACTGATATACATTTACCTACCCTGTATGTTCATGTAGTTCCTAAATGAGCGTTCATCTCTCTTCCCTCACCGTGAATCAGATTCTATTGAGGTTTCCAATACATTAACATTTCCACTAACTTCTTACCTTTTCAAGGAACAGCTGTTCTTAATCTAGCAGGGTTATTCCCTGATGTACAGATGGCAACCCCGTTCGTAAGTGTAGGTCCTAAAGGAGCTTTTATTTCTCTTCCCTCACCACTAAGCAGATTCTATTGAGGAGTTTCTAGTACATTAACCATTGTAAGAAGTACTTAATTTACTAATGTACTGCTATTCTTGTTCTCAGAGGAGATATTTACTGATATACAGTTACCAACCATGTATCTCATGTATTTCATAAATGAGCTTTCCTCTCTTTTCCCTCACCACCAACCAGATTCTTTTGAGGAGTTTCCAGTACATTAACCATTCCAAGAAGTACTTAATTTACTAAGCCACTGCTATTCTTATTCTCAGAGGTGATATTAACTGAAATACAGTTACCTTCCCTGTATGTTCATGTAGTGCCTAAATTAGCTTTCATCGGTCTTCCCTAACCACAAAGCAGATTCTATTGAGGAGTTTCCAGTACATTAACCTTTCCACGAACTACTTACATTAACAAGGAAGAGCTGTTCTTAATCTAGAAGGGATATTCCCTGATATGCACCTGCCAACCCAGTGAGTAAGTGTAGTTCCTAAATGAGCTTTCATCTCTCTTCCCTCACCAACAACCAGATGCTTATGAGGAGGTTCGAGTACATTAACCATTCCAAGAAGTACCGAATTTACTAAGCTACTGC
This sequence comes from Perognathus longimembris pacificus, assembly GCF_023159225.1. Taxonomy (NCBI): domain Eukaryota; kingdom Metazoa; phylum Chordata; class Mammalia; order Rodentia; family Heteromyidae; genus Perognathus; species Perognathus longimembris. Next base: position 69,635,683 of record NC_063188.1, on the reverse strand, counting down.
TATTCTTATTCTCAGAGGAGAAATTTACAGATATACAGTTACCTACACTGTATGTTCAAGTAGTTCCTAAATGAGCTGCCATCTATTAAAGAGTTTCCAGTACATTAACCTTTCCAAGAACGACTTACCTTAACAAGCAAAAGATGTTCTTAATCGAGAAGGGATTTTCCCTGATATACAGCTGCCATCCCCATTCATAAGTTTAGTACCTAAATGAGCTTGCATCTACCTTCCCTAAAACACAAAGCAGATTCTATTGAAGAGTTTCCAAAACATTAAGATTTCCACGAACTACTTGCCTTAACAAGGAACAGCTGTTCAAAATCTAGAAGGGATATTCCCTGATAAAGAGCTGCCAACCCTGTTCGTAAGTGTAGTTCCTAAATGAGCTTTCATGTCTCTTCCCTCACCACCAACCAGATTCTTTTGAAGAGTTTCAAGTACATTAACAATTACAAGAAGTAGTTAATTTACTCAGCTACTGCTATTTTTATTCTCAAGGAGATATGTACTGATATACAGATACGTACCCAGTATGTTCAAGTAGTTCCTAAATGAGTTATCATCTCTCTTCCCACACCCCCAACCAGATTCTTTTGAGGATTTCCTGTACATTAACCATTCCAAGAAGTACATAATTTACTATTCTACTGCGATTCTTATCCTCAGAGGAAATATTTACTGATATAGAGTTACCTACCCTGTATGTTCATGTAGTTCCTAAATGAGCTTTCATCTCTCTTCCCTCAACACAAATCAAATTCTATTGAGGAGTTTCCAGTAAACTAACTTTTCAAAGAACAACCTACCTTAAGAAGGAACAGCTGTTCTTAATCTAGAAGGGATATTCCCTGATATACAGCTGCCAAACACGTTCATAAGTGTAGTTCCTAAATGTGCTTTCATCTCTATTCCCTCACCAAAAACCAGATTCTTTTGAGGATTTCTAGTACATTATCCATTCCAAGAAGTACTTAATTGACTAAGCTACTGCGATTCTTATTCTCAGAAGAAATATTTACTGATATAGAGTTACCTACCCTGTATATTCATGTAGTTCGTAAATGAGTTTCATCTCTCTTCCCTCACCACAAAGCAGATTCTATTGAGGAGTTTACAGTATATTAACCTTTCCCCGAACTACTTACATTAACAAGCAACAGCTGTTCTTAATCTAGAGGAGATATTCCCTGATATACACCTGCCATTCCCGTTCGTAAGTGTAGTTCCTACATGAGCTTGCATCTCTCTTCCCTCACCACAAAGCAGATTCTATTGTTGAGTTTCCAGCACATTAAACTTTCCACGACATACTTACCTTAACAAACAACAGCTGTTCTTAATCTAGAAGGGATATTCCCTGATATACGCCTGCCATCCCCGTTCATATGTGAAGTTCCTAAATGAGCTTTCATCTCTCTTCCCTCACCACAAAGCCTATTCAATTGTCAAGTTTCCAGTACATTAACCATTCCAAGAAGTACTTAATTTACTAAGCTACTACTCTACTTATTCTCAAAGGAGATATTTACTGATATACTGTTACATACCGTCTATGTTCTTGTGGTTCCTAAATGAGCTTAAATCTTTTTTCACTCACCACCAACCAGATTCTTTTGAGGAGTTTCCAGTACATTAACCATTCCAAGATTTACTTACTTTACTAAGATACTGCTATTTTTATTCTCACAGAAGACATTTACTGATATACAGTTACCTACCGTATATGTTCATGTAGTTCCTAAATGAGCTTTCATCTCTCTTCCCTCACCAGCAACCAGATTCTTTTGTGGAGTTTCCAGTACATTAACCATTCGAAGAAGTACTTAATTAACTAAGCCACTGCTATTCTTCTTCTCAGACGAGATATTTACTGATATACAGTTACCTACCTACAATGTATGTGCATGTAGTTCCTAAATGAGCTTTCATCTCTCTTCCCTCACCACAAAGCAGATTCTATTGAGGAGTTTCCAGTACATTAACCTTTCCAGGAAGTACTTACCTTAACAAGGAACAGCTGTTCTTAATCTAATAGGGATATTACCTGATATACAGATGCCAACCCCGTTTGTAAGTGTAGTTCCTAAATGAGCTTACGTCTCTCTTCCCTCAACACAAACCAGATTCTTTTGAGAATGTTCCAGTACATTAACCATTCCAAGAAGTACTTAATTTACTAAGCTACTACTCTACTTATTCTCAGAGGAGATATTTACTGATATACAGTTACCTAGCCTGTATGTACATGTAGTTCCGAAATGAGCTTTTATTTCTCTTCCCTCACCAGCAACCAGATTCTTTTGCCGCGTTTCCAGTACATTAACCCTTCCAAGAAGTACTTAATTTACTAAGCTACTGCTATTCTTATTCTCAGAGGAGATATTTACTGATATACAGTTACCTATCCTGTATGTTCATGTAGTTCATAAATGGGTTTTCATCTCACTTCCCTCCCCACAAAGTAGATTCTATTGGGGAGTTTCCAGGACATTTTCCTTTCCACGAAATACTTACCTTAACAAGGAACAGCTCTTCTTAATCTAGAAGGGAAATTCCCTGACATACAGGTGCCAACCCCTTTCGACAGTGTAGTTCCTAAATGAGCTTTCCTCTCTCTTCCCTCACCACCAACCAGCTTGTTTTGAGGAGTTTCCAGTACATTCACCATTCCAAGAAGTACTTATTTTACTACGTTACTGCTATTCTTATACTCACAGGAGATATTTACTGATATCCAGTTACCTACCCTGTATGTTCATGTAGTTCTTAAATGAGCATTCATCTCTATTCCCTCAAAACGAAGCAGATTCTATTGATAGGTTTCCAGGACATTAACCTTTACACGAACTTCTTACCTTAACAAGGAACAGGTGTTCTTAATCTAGAAGGGATATTCAGTGATAAATATCTGCCAACCAGGTTTGTAATTGTGGTTCATAAATGAGCTTTCGTCTCCCTCCCCTCTCCACCAACCCGATTTTTTGAGGAGTTTCCAGTACTTTAACCATTCCAAGAAGCACTTAAATTTACTAAGCTACTGCTATTCTTATACTCAGAGAAGATATTTACTGATATACCGTTATCTACCATGTATGTTCATGTAGTTCATAAATGAGCTTTCATCTCTATTCCCTAACCTCCAACCAGATTCTTTTGAGGAGTTTCCAGTACATTAACCATTCCAAGACGTACTTAATTTACGAAGCTACTGCTATTTTTATTGTCGAAGGAGATATTTACTGATATAGAGTTACCTATCCTGTAAGTTCACATAGTTTCTAAATGAGCTTTCATATATCTCCCTCAATACAAAGCAGATTCTATACAGGATTTTCCACGAAGTACATTCCTTAACAAGGAACAGCTGTTATTAATCTCGAAGGGATATTCCCTTATATAGAGCTGCCAACCCCGTTCATAATAGTAGTTCCTAAATGAGCTTTCATCTCTCTTCCCTCACCACCAACCAGATTCTTTTGCGGAGTTTCCAGTACATTAACCATTCCAAGTAGCACTTAATTTACTAAGCAACTGCTAATCTTTTTCTCAGAGGAGATATTTACTGATATAGAGTTTCTTACCCTGTATGTTCATGTAGTTCCTAAATGAGCTTTCATCTCTCTTCCCTCCCCACAAAGCAGATTCTATTGAGGAGTTTCCAGGACATTATCCTTTCCACGAACTACTTATCTTAACAAGGATCAGCTGTTCTTAATCTAGAAGGGATATTCCCTGATATACACCTGCCATCCCCGTTCGTACGTGTAGTTCCTAAATGAGCTTTCATCTCTCTTCCCTCACCCCCAACCAGATTCTTTTGAGGAGTTTCCAATGCATTAACCATTCCAAGAAGCACTTAATTAACTAAGCTACAGCTATTCTTATTCTCAGAGGAGATATTTACTGATACACAGTTACCTACCCAGTATGTTCATGTAGTTCCTAAATGAGCTTTCATCTCTCTTCCGTCACCACCAACAAGATTATTTTGACGAGTTTCCAGTACATTAACCATTCCAAGAAGTACTTAATTTACTAAGATACTGCTATTCTTATTCTCAGAGGAGATATTTAGTGATATACAGTTGCCTACCCTGTATGTTCAAGTAGTTCCTTAATGAGCTTTCATCTGTCTTCCCTCACCACAAAGCTGATTCTATTGAGGTGTTTCCAGTACATTACCCTTTCCACGAACTACTTACCCTAACAAGGAACTGATGTTCTTAAACTAGAAGGGATATTCCCTTATGTACGGCTGCCAACCCCGTTCGTAAGTGTAGTTTCCGAATGAGCGTTCTTCTCTCTTCCCTAACCACAAAGCTGATTCTGTTGAGGAGTTTCAAATAGATTAACCTTTCCACGAACTACTTACCCAGTAAGTTCATGTAGTCACTAAATGAGCTTTAATGTATCTTCCCACACCTCCAACCAGATTCTTTTGAGATGATTCCAGTACATTAACCATTCCAAGAACTACTTAATTTACTAAGCTACTGTTATTCTTATTCTCAGAGGAGATATTTACTGAAATACAATTACGTACCCTGTAGGTTTATGTAGTTCATAAATGAGCTTTCATCTGTCTTCCCTCACAAAAAGAAGATTCTTTTGAGGAGTTTCCAGTACATTAACCTTTCCACGAACTTCTTAACTTAACAAGCAACAGTTGTTCTTAATCTAGATAGGATATTCCCTGATATACAGCTGCCATCCCCTTTCGTAAGTGTAGTTCCTAAATGAGATTTCATCTCTCTTCGGTAACCACAAAGCAGATTCTTTTGAGGAGTTTCCAATAGATTAACCTTTCCACGAACTACTTACCTTAACAAGGAACACCTGTTCTTAATCAAGAAGGGATATTCCCTGATATACAGCTGCCAACCCCTTTCGGGAATGTAGTTCTTAAATGAGATTTCAACTCTCTTCCCTCACTACCAACCAGATTATTTGGAGGAGTTTCCAGTACACTCACCATTCCAAGAAGTACTTAATTTACTAATCTACTGTTATTCTTATTCTCAGAGGAGATATTTACTGATATACTGTTACCTACCCTGTTTGTTCCTGTAGTTCCTAAATGAGTTTTCATCTCTCTTCCCTCACCTCCAACCAGATTCGTTTGAGGAGTTTCCAGTAAATTAACCATTCCAAGAAGTACTTAATTTACTAAGATACTGCTATTCTTATTCTCAGAGGAGATATTTACTAAAAAACAGTAACCCACTCAGTATGTTCATGTAGTTACTAAATGAGCTTTCATGTCTCTTCCCACAACTCCAACCAGATTCTTTTGAGGTGATTCCAGGACATTAACCATTCCAAGAAGTACTTAATTTACTAAGCTACTGCTATTCTTATTCTCAGAGGAGATATTTACTGAAATACAATAACCTACCCTGCATGTTTATGTAGTTCATAAATGATCTTCCATCTCTCTTCCCTCACCACAAAGCAGATTCTATTGAGGGGTTTGAAGTACAGTAACCATTCCAGGAAGTACATAATTTACGAAGATACTGCTATTCTTATTCTCATAAGTGATATTTACTTATATACATTTACCAACACTGTATGTTCATGTAGTTCATAAATGAGCTTTTATCTTCCTTTCCTTACAAAAAGAAGATTCTTTTGAGGAGTTTCCAGTACATTAACCTTTCCACGCACTACTTACCTTAACAAGCATCAGCTGTTCTTAATCTAGAAAGGATATTCCCTGATATACTGCTGCCATCCCCGTTCGTTATTGTAGTTCTTAAAAGAGTTTGCATCTATATTCCCTAACCACAAAGCAGATTCTATTGAGGAGTTTCCAGTACATTAACCTTTCCTCGAACTACTTACCATAACAAGGAACACCTTTTCTTAATCTAGAAGGGATATTCCCTGATATACAGCTGCCAAACCCGTTCGGAAGTGTAGTTCCTAAATAAGCTTTCATCTCCCTTCCCTCACCAACAACCAGATACTTTTGAAGAGTTTCCCGTACATTCACCATTCCAAGAAGTACTTAATTTCCAAAACTGTTGCTATTCTTAATCTCAGAGGAGATATTTACTGATATACAGTTCCCTACCCTGTATGTTCATGTAGTTCCTAAATGATCTTCCATCTCTCTTCCCTCACAACAAAGCAGATTCTATTGAGGAATTTTCAGTACATAAACCCTTCTCCGAACTAGTTACCTTAACAAGGAACAGCTGTTCTTAATCTAGAAGGGATATTCACTGATATACAGCTGTCATACAAGTTCGTAAGTGTAGTTCCCACAAGAGCTTTCATCTCTCTTCCCTCACTACCAACCAGATTCTTTGGGGGAGTTTCCAGTACATTAACAATTCCAAGAAGTGCTTAATTTACTAAGCTTCTGCTATCATTATTCTCAGAAGAGATATTTACTGATATACAGGTACCTACCCTGTATGTTCATGTAGTTCCTAGATGAGCTTTCATCTCTCTTCCCTCACCACTAACCAGATTCGGTTGAGGAGTTTCCAGTACATTAACCATTCCAAGAAGTACTTAATTTACTTAGCTACTTCGATTCTTATTCACAGAAGGGATATTTACTTATATACAGTTACCAACACTGTATGTTCATGTAGTTCATAAATGAGCTTTTATCTCTCTTTCCTTACAAAAAGAAGATTCTTTTGAGGAGTTTCCAGTACATTAACCTTTACACGAACTACTTACCTTAACAAGGAACAGCTGTTCTTAAACAAGAAGGGATATTCCCTGATATACAGCTGAAACCCCGTTCGTAAGTGTAGTTAACAAATGAGCTTTCATCTCTCTTACCTAACCACAAAGCAGATTCTATTGAGGAGTTTCCAATAGAATAACCTTTCCACGAACTACTTACTTTAACACGGAAGAGATGTTCTTAATCTAGAAGGGATATTCCCTGATATACAGCTGCCAACCCCGTTCGGAAGTGTGGTTCCTAAATGAGCTTTCATCTCTCTTCCCTCACCACCAACCAGATTCTTTTGAGGAGTGTCCAATTCATTCACCATTCGAAGAAGTACTTAATTTACTAAACTATTGCTATTCTTATTCTCAGAGGAGATATTTACAGATATACAATTACCTACCCTTTATGTTCATGTAGTTCCTAAATGATCTTCCATCTCTCTTCCCTCACCACAAAGCAGATTCTATTGAGGATTTGCAGTACAGTAACCATTCCAGGAAGTACATAATTTTTTTTTTTTTTGGCCAGTCCTGGGCCTTGGACTCAGGGCCTGAGCACTGTCCTTGGCTTCTTCCCGCTCAAGGCTAGCACTCTGCCACTTGAGCCACAGCGCCGCTTCTGGCCGTTTTCTGTATATGTGGTGCTGGGGAATCGAACCTAGGGCCTCGTGTATCCGAGGCAGGCACTCTTGCCACTAGGCCATATCCCCAGCCCCAGGAAGTACATAATTAACGAAGATAGTACTATTCTTATTCTCATAAGTGATATTTACTTATATACAGTTACCAACACTGTATGTTCATGTAGTTCATAAATGAGCTTTCATCTCTCTTCCCTCACCAAAAAGCAGATTCTTTTTAGGAATTTCCAGTACATTAACCCTTCACCGAACTACTTATCTTAACAAGGAACAGCTGTTCTTAATCTAGAATTTATAATCCCTGATATACATCTGCCATCCCGGTCCTTAATGTTGTTCATAAATGAGCTTTCATCTATCTCCCCTCACTACAAAGCAGATTATATTGAGGAGTTTCAGTACATTCACTATTCCAGGAAGTACTTAATTAGCTAAGCTACTGCTATTCTTATACTCATAGGAGATATTAACTGATATACAGTTACCTACACTGTATGTCCATGTAGTTCCTAAATGAGCTTTCATCTCTCTTCCCTCACAAACATCAAGATTCTTTTGAGGAGTTTCCAGTACATTAACCATTCCAAGAAGTACTTAATTTACTAAGCTACTGCCATTCTTATCCTCAGAGGAGATATTTTCTGATATACAGTTACCCACCCTGTATGTTCATGTAGTTCCTAAATGAGCTTTCATTTCTGTTCCATAACCACAACGCAGAATCTATATAAGAGTTTCCAGTACATGAACCTTTCTACGAACTACTTATCTTAACAAGGAACAGCTGTTTTTAATCTAGAAGGGATATTCACTGATATACACCTGCCAACCCCGTTCAGAAGTGTGGTTCCTATATGATCGTTCATCTCTCTTCCGTAAACAACAATCAGATTCTTTTGAGGAATTTCCAGTACATTAACCATTCCAAGAAGTACTTAATTTACTAAGCTACTGCTATTCCTATTCTCAGAGTAGATATTTACTGATATACAATTACATACCCTCTATGGTCATGTAGTTCCTAAATGTGCTATCATCTCTCTTCGGTAACCGCAAAGCAGATTCTATTGAGGAGTTTCCAATATATTAACCTTTCCACGAACTACTTACCTTAACAAGGAACAGTTGTTCTTAATCTAGAAGGGATATTCCCTGATATACTGCTGCCAACCCCTTTAGGGAAGTGTAGTTCCTAAATGAGCTTTCAACTCTCTTCCCTCACCACCAACCAAATTATTTTGAGGAGTTTCCAGTACACTCACGATTCCAAGAAGTACTTAATTTACTAAGATACTGCTATTCTTATTCTCAGAGGAGATATTACTGATATACTGTTACTTACCCTGTATGATCATGTAGTTCCTAAATGAGCTTTCATCTCTCTTCCCTCACCACCAACCAGATTCTTTTGAGGAGTGTCCAGTATATTAACCATTCCACGAAGAACTTAATTTACTAAGCTACTGCTATTCTATTCTCAGAAGAGATATTTACTAATATACAGTAACACACCCAGTATGTTCATGTAGTTACTAAATGAGCTTTCATGTCTCTTCCCTGATATACATCTAACAACCCCGTTCGTAATGTAGTTCATTCATGAGCATTAATGTCCCTTCCCTCAGCACATATCAGATTCTGTTCAGGAATTTCCAGTATATTAACCTTTCCACGAACTACTTACCTTAACAAGGAACAGCTGTTATTAATCTAGAAGGGATATTCCCTGATATACAGTTGCCAACCACGTTCGTAAGTATAGTTCCTAAATTAGCTTTCATATCTCTTTCCTCACCACCAACCACAATGTTTGGAGGAGTTTCAAGGACATTTACCATTCCAAGAAGTATGTAATTTACTAAGCTCCTGCTATTTTTATTCTCAGAGGTGTTATTTACTGATATACATTTACCTAACCAGTATGTTCATGCAGTTCCTAAATGACCTCTCATCTGTCTTCCCTCACCAACACCCAGATTCTTTTGAGGAGTTTCCAGTACATTACTCTTTCCAAGAAGTACTTAATTTACTAATCTACTGCTTTTCTTATTCTCAGAGGACATATTTACTGATATACAGTTACCTACCCTTTATGTTCATGTAGTTACTAAGTGAGGTTTCATCTCTCTTCCCTCACCACAAAGCAGATTCTATTGGGGAGTTTCCAGTACATTAGCTTTTCCACGAACTACTTACCTTATCAAGTAACAGCTGTTCTTAATCTAGAATGGATATTCACTGATATACACCTGGCAACCACGTTCATATGTGTAGTTCCTAAGTGAGCTTTCATCTCTCTTCCCTCACCACGAAGCAGATTCATTTGAGGAGTTTCCAGGATATTAACTTTTCCAAGAACTACTTACCTTAACAAGGAACAGCTGTTCTTAATCTAGAATGGATGTTCACTGATATACACGTGCAAACCACGTTCGTAAGTGTAGTTCCTAAATAAGCTTTCATCCTTCTTCCCTCACCACCAACCAGATTCTTTTGAGGTGTTTCCAGTATATTAACCCTTCCAAGAAGTACTTAATTTACTAAGCTACAGCTCTTCTTATTTTCAGAGGAGATGTTTACTGATATACAGTTACCTACCCTGTATGTTCATGTAGATCCTATATGAGCATTCGTCTCTTTTCCCTCACCACAAAGCAGATTCTATTGACGATTTTCCAGTACATTAACCATTCCACGAACTACTTACCTTAACAAGGAACAGCTGTTCTCAATTTAGAAGGGATATTCCCTGTTATACAACTGTCAAACCCCGTTCGTAAGTGTAGTTCCTAAATGAGCTCTCATCTCTCTTCCTTCACCACAACGCAGATTCTATTGACAAGTTTCCAGTACATTACCCTTAACAAGGGTCAGCTGTTCTTAATGTCGAAGGGAAATTCCCTGATATACAGCTGCCAACCACGTTTGTAAGTGTAGTTACTAAATGAGCTTTCATCTCTCTTCTCTCACTAACAAAAAGATCCTTTTGAGGAGTTTCCAGTACATTAACCATTCCAAGAATGCTTAATTTACTAAGCTACTGCTATTCTTAATCTCAGAGGAAATATTCACTCATATACAGTTACCTACTCAGTATGTTCATGTAGTTCCTAAATGAGTTTTTATCTCTCTTCTCTCACCACAAAGCAGATTCTATTGAGGAGTTTCCAGTACATTAACCTTTCCACGAACTACTTACCTTAACAAGGAACAGCTGTTCTTAATCTAGAAGGGATATTCCCTGATATATAGCTGCCATGCCCGTTCCTAAGTGTAGTTCCTAAATGAGCTTTCATCTCTCTTCCCTCACCACCAACCAGATTCTTTTGAGGAGTTTCCAGTACATTAACCATTCCAAGAAGTACTTAATTTACTAAGCCACTTCTATTCTTATTCTCAGGGGAGATATTTACTGATATACAGTTACCTCCCCTGTGTGTTCATGTAGTTCCTAAATGAGCTTTCATCTCTCTTCCCTCACCACAAACCAGATGCTATTGAAGAGTTTTCAGTACAATAACCTTTCCACTAACTACTTTCTATAACAATGAACAGCTGTAATTAATCTAGAAGGATTACTCCCTGATATATAGCTGCCAACCCATTCGTAAGTGTAATTCCTAAATAAGCGTTCATCTCTATTCCCTCACAACCATCCAGATTCTTTTGAGGAGTTTCCAGTACAGTAACGATTCCAAGAAGTACTTAATTTACTAAGCTACTACTATTCTTATTCTCAAAGGCGTTATTTACTGATATACAGTTACCTACCCTGTATGTTCATGTAGTTCCTAACTGAGCTTTCATCTCTCTTCCCTCACCATGAAGCAGATTCTATTGAGGAGTTTCCAGTACATTAACCATTCCAAGAAGTGCTTAATTTACTACGCTACTGCTATTCTTATTCTCAGAGGAGATATTTACTGATATACAGTTACCTACCCTGTATGTTCATGTAGTTCCTAACTGAGCTTTCATCTCTCTTCCCTCACCACAAAACAGATTCTATTGAGGAGTTTCCAATACATTAACCTTTCCACGAACTGCTTACCTTAACGAGGAACACCTGTTCTTAATCTAGAAGGGATGTTCCCTGATATACTGCTATCAAGCCCTTTCGTAAGTGTAGTTCCTAAATGAGCTTTCATCTCCTTCCCTCACCCACAACCAGATTCTTTTGAGGAGTTTCCGGTACATTCAACATTTCAAGAAGTATTTAATTTACTAAGCTACTGCTATTCTTATTCTCACAGGAGATATTTACTGATATACATTTACCTACCCTGTATGATCATGTAGTTCCTAAATGAGCTTTCATCTCTCTTCCCTCACCACAAAGCAGATTCTATTGAGGATTTCCCAGTACATTAACCATTCCACGAACTACTTAACCTAACAGGAATCAGCTGTTCTTATTTTAGAAAGGATATTCCCTGACATACAGCTGCCAACCTCTTTCGTATGTGTAGTTCCTAAATGAGCTTTCATCGCTCTTCCCTCACCACAAAGCAGATTCTATTGAGGAGTTTCCAGTACATTAACCTTACCTCGAACTACTTACCTTAACAAGGAACAGCTGTTCTTAATCTAGAAATTATATTCCCTGATATACCGCTGCCAACCCCGTTCATAATTGTAGTTCCTACATGAGCTTTCATCTCTCTTCCCTCACCACCCTGCCGGGCCAGCCGGCAGGGAAACAGGAATCCTCACTGAGGGGCGGCGGGGATAAGGAAAATGAAAAATAAGGCAAGAGAAAAAAGACAAGAGAGAAAGATGGGGTTCGGGAGGTCTGCAGCCGTAAGGTTGAACCTCAAGACTGCAACCCCGTTATTCTTAACATCCAGCTTTTATGCAGTTTGGGAACCAGGGAATGGCATTGGGTTACCAAAGTTTAAGAAAATAAGAAAGCTTTTAGGTCAGTAAATAACTGGAGGCAATAAAACAAGACAAGGCTGAATGGTAAACATAAACCAGGCGCCTAGGGACACAGTAAAACATCTTGGTAAGTGCTCGCTGTCAATTAAGCCAAATCTTACCGCATTGCTTGTGATAACAGCACAGCCAGAGGTCAGGATGAGCTTAGCTGCTAGCTCGGCTCCCTACAGTTCCCCCGTCTTTTTATTAAAAGAAGCTAACACGCCTGTCTTAGGTGGGTGGGTACCCCAGCCTGCCTTACCCGTCTTAGGGTAAACTTCAGAGCAATGCTACAGCCCCATGTCTTAGGACGGTCAAGGCTGGTACCGCCTCATACCCGTCTCTGGCTGTGGTTCCTCTCGGGGAAAATTCATTTACTTGGAGCTTGACCTTATGCAGCTGGCTTGCTAAACTCATGAAAGTGTTTTGTAATATGCGTACAATGCTAGGAATGCATAGGCAAGCCATCAGCAAAAGTATCCCTGGGCCGAGCAATGTCATTAGCAGCCCCTTAACGTTAGTTAAGGAAGGGACATACTGTTGAAGTTGTTTAAACAGTTCTTTTGCTGTTTTTACCCCTTTAGAATCCAAAGGCGGGGCCTGTTCTAGTCCGGCTATTTGTCTATGGAGTTGTCTGAGATCTAATGACAAGTTACTATGGTGCCAAATACCATTTAGATGTGCTACAACTTGTTCCCACCCATTATACTTATGGAGGGTCATACAAATAAAGTCAAACCCAGCATGACAGCGCACCCGTTGCAAAGTTTGTAAGGCACGAATTTGTTCTCCCAGTGACAACACAGATTCATACAACGCTTCTTATTTTTGTTCTACCTTATCATCAATCCTGCCTTGAAAGTGCAGGGCTTGCGTGGTATTATGAGCAAGCTGATTGACATAGTGAGCAGTCTGCACATTTTGTGTTAAAGCCACAGTAGCCGCTGCAGCAGAGGCAGTTAAGGAAATAAAGGCTAAAATTCCTGCTATTAATAGCCCTACAAATCGTCTAGGGCGCATAAGCTCTTTTAAATGTTTTAACACTTGAATACCTGTTTCTTCATACCAAGCTTCAGATAAGTTTACAGGAAGCATAACAAATGGTGGTTGCTTAATAATAATTACAGAATCAGTAAGACCACTATACAGGCAATTTGTAAAAGAACAGTTAGTGCAGGTAACATTGAAATACATGGCTCCTATAGAAATATTAAACGGTCCATGCATAATAGCATAAGGGGGTGTTACACAACTCATAATATTTTTTAAAGAAGTAGAAGTGGGCCAGGAAATATTGTTCAGGACAGCTGCTAACATCCAGACATGGCGTTGAGGGTGTCCATTCATCCACCACAGACCTGGGTTGTACTTGTTGGTGAGATTAGCTCCAGACCAGTCCATCAACTGAGAATTAGTTCTTGAAATATTGGTTATAAAAGGGTGATCATGTCTACACTTTACGGGGTGCAGTTCTCCCATGGATTCTACAATTTGAGAGGAGTTGATGCAGCTAGGTATCATGAAGGATGAGGTAGAATTGGCATGTACAGGAAACCCAGTAGGCAATGAAGTCATTTGTATATTATTTACTTGACTATTATCAGGAATCCAAATTCTATAGTTTATGGATTGCATTACAGTACAGCCTGGAATATAACTGTTGGACTCAGTTGTAAAGCATAAAGGGGTTCCAATGCCAGAAGCTGCAAAATCTCCCATCTTAACGTGTTGGACAAAAAGGTCTGGAGCTGTACGGTACGCTGATCTGTTGACATGGACGAACACCTCAGCTCCCTCCCAGGTCGCGGGGTGCACAATCGGTGGATCTGGCACATAAGCCCAGTGGGTCAGCGCTTGTACCATTCTGATGAGTTTCCACAATGCGAACACAACGCTCAGGTAGCAACTGGGCATCATTTTCATCCTGTGAAAAAACACAGACATGTCCGAGACCCCATGTCAGTACCGGATCGGGCCTGTGCCAAGCACTTGTTAAAGGATCTTTCCACTTAACTTGGGCAAAAGCTCTTTGCTCTCTCTTTTCCCAGAACCGCTGTGCTGCAGAGTGACCATTGCAGTCCAAATTTAAAAAATTTAGTATGAATAAAGTATGAGAAAGTATATTAACAGGAGAGAAGGGGTATAGTTCCCCCCCTTTTAATTTAGAAATTTGTGTTTTAACAAACCGTTGGCCCGTTTGACAATTCCTTGACCATGAGGACTATAGGGAATTCCTGTAGAGTGAACAATTTGGTAAGATTTGTAAAAAGTTTGAAAAGCTTGTCCAACATATCCCGGACCATTATCAGTTTAAATTTGTTTAGGAAGTCCCATAGTAGCAAGGAAGCGTAAGGCATGGGAGATACAATGTTTGCCAGCTTCCCTGCTAAGAGGAGTAGCCATAATAAAATTAGAGTAAGTGTCTAATGTAACATGGACAAAGCGGAGCCATCCAAAAGAGGGGATGTGGGTAACATCCATTCGCCAAACATGGTTGGCCACTAAGCCTCGGGGGTTAATGCCATTGGAGGGCACAGGGAGGAAGGTAGCACAGTCGGGACAAGTTTTTACAATTTGATGAGCTGCCTCACGAGTAATATGAAATTGCTGAAGTAAGGCACGACTTTTTTGATGGTGGGCAGCATGTGATTGCTTTGCTACGTCAATTTGAGTGAGAAAAAATGTGAGTAGCTCCATCCGTAATAGCATTGCCCTCACTTAATGGTCCAGGAAGCTTAGTATGGGCGCGTATAAATCCAAAAAAGCACAGACAGGTGCGAGAGTGAAGAAGTTGTATCTGGCAAAAAAGAGTTTGGATAGTGCAATTAGCTTTACCAAGAAAAGGGACAGTTTCAATGACCTGAAGGGCTGGAATAACAGAATGACTATCCGAATATAAACTAAAGGCTTTAGTAGGTAAAAGTGTAAGGGCCTCTAAAATTGCTTGAAGTTCAACTTCCTGGGCAGAAGAGAGACCAGTGTCCCAAGATATAGTTTTACCATCAATTGTAAGAGCTGCCGTTCCGTTAGAGGATCCTTCTGTAAACACCAAGGCAGCCATAGAAAGAGGAGACAGAGATACAACTCGAGGAAATATAAAGGCATAAGAAGAGGCGAAGTGAAGCAACTTGTTAGAGGGATAATGATGTGAAATTGTACCCACAAAATTGGCCCAAGCAATGGCCCAGGATTCACAATGAATACAAAGTCATTCTTGCTGTTGTAAATTATAGGGGATATAAATAACCTGTGGATCTCGTCCAAGATACTTACAAGATTCCACACGGCACATATGGAACTAAGGTGGCTACCAATTTATAATAGGGAGTTAACAATTTTGAAGGAGTAACAGGCAAGGAAAGCCATAAAAGAGGTCCCTTCTGCCAGAGGACTGCTGTTGGAGAATGAGGTGTAGTTAGAATATAAGCTTCCCAAGGGGCTGAGTAATCAATATCATTTATATGTTGGGAAGAAATGGCATAATTTACTATGCTTAAGGCTTTAGTCGCTTCAGTTGTCATTTCTCTGGGAGATGTAGGGTCAGGGTCCCCCTTTAATAGATCAAATAAGGGTTTTAATTCAGCTGTGGATAATTTAAGATAAGGGCGAAGCCAATTAATATCTCGCAGAAATTTTTGAAAATCATGCAAAGTACACAAATGAGAAGTCTTAACCTGTAATTTCTGACTAGTAAAATAATAAGGACCCAAAATATGACCAAGAGGGATTTTTATTTTTCTCTGCCTGGGCTGGCTTTGAACTGTCCAAGGAGTCTTAGCCATAAAAGCCCTTTTTATTTCCAAATGAAGCAACAGGAGAACAAAAGGAGTAGTAGAGTTTACCTGTAAGTTGCTAAGAATTGACCAACAAGTAGTTGCCAGAGTTTTGCTTTAACACTTAAAGAACAGCAGACTGAAGGGGATCCATGTGCTATTAAATCAAATCATATTATTTAACCTTACCTTACTGGCACGTGAAAGAGAAAACAAATGAATAACAATAAAAGTCTCAGCTTCGGTGGATCTGAAGTGGCTGTGTCTTCCATCCCCAATTAGCAGGCCAGCAGGAGAGATGGCTTGCATCTGGATAAGGCTGTAGTAGAGTTCCCTGGAAAGGCTGTCACATTTCCTGCTTGTTGCCTGTAAATTTCTACACAGACTGGCTAAGGGCATTTTAAAACAGATTTTTGAAGGCTTGGGCCTTTAACCATCTTTCTAGTCACAAAATCCACACAGATTGAAAGCCAACCAAGTCTGCTCTCTGTAGCAGCCAGGGCAGTTTCTGAGTCACAAACAACTCCCAGTTTGGGAGCTGACTGTGGAGGCAGCTTTCTGTAGCCACAGACTGCCACGGTCCACTCAGCTAGCACACATGTAAACCTGTATCCTATAAAGCAAAATGTTAATTTTGGGTCCGGGAAATTTAGGTTAATAGTTACATCTGTGCAATTATTTTAAAATGACTCTGGTCCCTTGATCTTAAAGAGTTTATGAGAGCACAGCGAAAAAAGAGAAAAAAAATGGAGAAGCAAAATCTTAGTCTATACCAAAGAATTGTCAGGATTAGATGTACACTTGACTCAGCATTGATAGACATAAGGAATAACACACTGGTTGTACATTATTGTACTTATATCACGTGCTGTATATTAAAACCCTTTGGAGTTTTTCTTAGACACATTTGTTTGCTCCCAAACATGATCAGTTTGGGCTTAAAACCTGTTTTTTGTTTTGTTTTTAAGTTTTAACAACACATAGACATAGACAGACATACATACACATACAGACAATGTGCACACGTTTTGGGACGCGCTTAGAATTGTTCTTTAATTGGCCATGTAAGTTTTTCTGGAATTCCAGTGGCAAATGATATTATTTTGCCTATATTCTAGAACCACGTGGTTAGATAGTAAACAAAAAACCCTTTTTAGCAAACCAAAATTTTCAGATCATCTGAAAAGCCACATTTTGAGAAACCAGTTTAGCTCCCAAGGGGAGCTTATGGGAGACAGGACATGAACACAGACAGTAAGCTCACAGTAAGACACCTTCATCTTCCAGCATTTGAATTGTAAGGTACCTTTGAAATTCAAGACCACAGGACTCCAAGTCTCTGCCCAGCCTCCAGGAATTTGGCATGCTTGTCACCTGGGGCATGGGCAGGCTTTCACTCCAACCAGTCCTATTGTCTACCATGCGATCAATGCTAGAGAAAGCTTATCATTTAGCCAAACAAGCAGAATTTAACTGAATCTCCAAAACTTAAACATCAATAACAAGAATAGAAAACCTTTCTTTGAGTCTTTTAAAGCAGATGTTAAACAAATATCCATACCCATCCTATGTCACAGGCAGAGTTTAGAGGGAGGCAGAAAAAGAGATGGAGAGAACTTCATCTGCCTGAGCACTCATAGAAGTTAGGTAAGTCCTGCAAAATATTCCAAATATATATGATTGGGCTCAAACTTGAGCAGCTTTCCTGAAGCAATTTAGACTTGAGGAGCAACCAGCTGAGCTGAACTAGAGATCAGTTGTCTCCAAACACCCACAATCGCTGATCTCCTTGACCTAGCCCAGTGGCTTTATTGAAAATGAAAGCTCCAGGCTAATGGTCACCCACCCTGCTTGGGCTTTCAAATCTTTCATGGTGGATGGAAATAAAGCACTCAGTCAGGAGAAGTTATCTTGGTGGTGTTAGCATTTCCCTAGCCTCAGGTCCCTCCCCCCTGTGATTAGCCTGCACCTAGGAGAGCTGTAAGTCTGCCAGGACTCCCTTTAAAGGACTTTGTTGTTCTGGATGAAGTTGTGATAATAGAGCTATAACTGATTTCAACATATTCTCAACATGGGTCAATCTATCTTTAGTAGGCTCATTGCATAATTCCTCCTCAGTGTCTGAGCCATCTGCGTCTTCCTTAATGTCTAGCCCAGTGGGTTCAGGTCTTGTTAATTTTCTCAGCTCTTCCCGGGCAGCAGCATACACTCCCGGAGCTGGGCAACACTCATCAGGTCCCTGTTCAGTTTCTCCAATCGACTGAACGAATATAATCTGTTCATGTCTAGGATCTAAGCAATCTTGGACCAGATACCAAAGAATAATAGCATCCACTGGGGTTTTCTCAGGGCCATATGCATCATAATGTTCCCAAATCTCTCTCTCTCTCTCTCCCTTTTTTTTTTTTTTGCTAAGCTTGTAAGTTATTGGTTCCTTCCTCCAGGAACTGGGGGCATGCTTCCTCAATAAAGTAAAAGAAAACGTTCTAAGTGACTTTGGCCAACTTTCACTCCCCGGGAATGTACCATGCCTTTGAGGGCCTGCACGTATAGCATGCGGCTATTACTTTGTCCCATAATTTCTTACTCCCGACAATACACTCTCCTCCCGTTCTCCTTCCAAAGTATTGGGACTTGAATACCTGAGCGGGGGTCACACGCCGTCGATCCCAGGCTTTCAAGTCCCTGTTCCAGGCGCCAAACCTGCCAGGCCAGCCTGCATGGAAACAGGAATCTTGACTGAGGGGCGGCGGGGATAAGGAAAAGGAAAAATAAGGCAAGAGAAAAAACACAAGAGACAAAGATGGGGTACGGGAGGTCTGCAGCCGTAAGGTTGAACCTCAAGACTACAGCCCCGTTTATTCTTAACATCCAGCTTTTATACAGTTTGGGAACCAGGGAATGGAATAGGGTTACCAAAGTTTAAGAAAATAAGAAAGCTTTTAGGTCGGTAAATAACAGGAGGCAATAAAACAAGACAAGTCTGAATGGTAAACATAAACAAGGCGCCTACGGACACAG